>NW_017670714.1:10392-233481 GCF_001879085.1 Nicotiana attenuata | reverse complement strand
CAGTACGAATAAAGTAACCGAGTATGTAAGGCAGGAAAGCATAAACAAGATCAGTAACGTAAAGAGAGATAGAGGAGATACAACCTGTAACATCTGAGTGCCTCTGGGGGCTACTGACATGAAATGCATAATACATATATATACATAAGCTTTTAAAAACATACGCCTCTGTGGGCATCATCATCATCATATCATACCCGGCCTCAAAGAGGACTCGGTAAAAACATACCCGGCCATCATAAGGCTCGGTAGAATCGTACCCGGCCACGTGGAGCTCGGTAAACCCAACTGATCAGTGGTTGCACAATAGGTGCCATACCCGGCCGACTATAGCGCGGCTCGGTAGAGTAAAGTAGATACATATATAATGCATGCTGGACTCATGGAGTCACGTTCTAAACCTTTTGGAGTGACATAAGGTCATTGCACCATCGAACATTATGGACATCATACCATCAATATGAACTTCACTAGGACTCAAGGATCATATATACTTTCTTGGAATAACTTTGTAAGGAAAGAATAACATGGACAACCTTAGTTGCTAGGAGTAGATTCATTATGAAATAGCGTATCGTTTATGTCCGTTTCAGTTTAGATCATGCCAAAAGAAAGAAGGAAGAGCCTTAACATACCTTGTATATACTGCCCCAATCTCAAGCTATGCAATTTTCACGACTCCTTAGTCTACAATAAGAGAAACGATACTGTAGTTATCATTCAAGCGTCATAACTATTATGTATCGACCACAACTTATTTTACGATGAAACGGACAGCATCTCCCCTATATATATGGCTTCACACAATTCCAAACAATCACCAAACAGCCCAAACAACATCAATAATAATCATATTGAGCCTCCCAAAACATTCCACGCACAACCTAATCACCTCATACATACGACGGCCACCGTAGTCGTGTCAAACGACCCAAAAATGTTACGAAGAACTACCAGCCCACAACCCTACATCTATATGGTGTTTTTCCACATCCTTCCTCCTCCAAAACTCCACAAAACAGTAGTAAAACACGCAGCCCAACAGCAACACAAAACAGTCCGCTACAAGTGAATAACTCGAACTCACGGCTTCCGATCACCGTCCCGTGAGTTCTTACATGTATAGAACGAATTACCATGAATTCACAGTAGAATAAATGAATGAAACAGAGCAGTAAACTCACCTTACTTGTTGGATAACTCAGCCCTTCCCTTGGTTCTTCAAACTCTAGGTTTTACCCCCAATTAGAACTTCAAAGAGAGGGAAAATCGATTAGGGTTTGTGGATAATTTTTGGGAGGAAGTTTGCAGGGGTTTAGGTCTGGTTATTGTGATATATAATGAGGGTTATATTGCAGGAGATAACCCTTTAAATGGGCTCTTTGGCCGACCCGAAATTTCCTATTTTTGGGTTATCATTTAACCAAGTAGGTGACACACCTACTTGTCACCTAGCAGCTTATTCAGTCTCGCAAAAATGCCTATATCTCTCTACTCCGATGTCGTATCGATGAACAGTTTAATGCGTTAGAAACTAGACTCATAGATCTTTAATTTGATAGGTAGATCATCCCCTAATTCCAAGTATATTGGGAGAAAAACTCAGTTACATTTGACCTAATTTTCAGCACATTTATGAATGGAACTTGTGATGACCTTTTTCCAACTTTTGTTCTACAACTCGCTTGACTTCAAAACATAACCAACTATCGTACGACTAAAACAACTCATAATATAATCTCCTTATAATGTTAATAACCCTAGTATCACCCCAAAAGTACATGGTAAAACATTCCAACTTGTCGACTTTCGACGAAACTTATTTTCTTCAATTCGTTTAGCTTCTAAGCCTTCAAACCCTCTTGCTGCTTGGTACTAATGATCTTAAATATTTGTAACATCCACGTTAACATGATGAACTAACTTTGTAAACTTTTAAAAGATGATTCCCTTTCTGAGCTTACATTAATTGACTTATGATGTATTCTTACGTACGAAAACACGGGGTGTAACACTGACGCAACCACTCAAACTGTCTACGCAGCTCCTCTCGGTGAGACTGCGGTACATACTTCTCCAGAAAGAGAACGGAGAACTACTGCCAAGATAGGGGTGCTGCACCAGCTGGCCTACGCCTCTCAAGTTCCTCCCACCAAGTAAAAGCAGGTCCTGAAAACTGATAAGTAGTGAAAGCGACCCCGCTGGTCTCCAGAATACCGGCTGTGTGAAGCATCCTCTGACACTTGTCTAAAAAGCCTTGGGCATCCTCGCCCTCTACTCCACTGAATGACGGAGGCTGAAGTCTCCCAAATCTCTCCAACCTGCGCTGCTCATCCTCTGGCATGACAGGAACTACATAGTCCTGAGCAACTGCGACCGGCTGGGCTGGAGGTGCCCCCAGCGTCTGAAGCCCCTGCACGACCTGCTCAGGCGTGCAGGCGGTAGGAGTCTGACTGCCTCTCCCGGCCTGTGAAGTAGCTGCGGCAGTAGTAGCTGAAACCGCCTGAGCTAGGCCAGTGCAAACTGATAAGATCTGAGCCAAGGCCTCCTGAAGACCCGGAATCACAATAGGCACAGCTGGTGCCTGAGCTGGTGCTGCTGGAGGGTCCACAGCTGGGACCTGGTCTTGAACTGGGGCAGTTGGTGGATCTGCAGGTGCTGCCCTAGCTGCTCTGCCCTTACCACGGCCACGATCGCGTCCTCGGCCTCTGGTGGCCGCAGTTGGTGGCACTGGTGGTCGTCCATCCTGTCCGGTAGCGCGTGTCCTCACCATCTGTGAGAGAATGGAACAACAGAAATTTAGTACTCGGATCAACAACTCGAACGATAAGAATTTCAAGAAGGTGAAGTTTTCCTAAAGGTTCTGCAGCCTCTCGAGGATAAGTACAGACGTCTCCGTACCGATCCGCGAAACTCTACTAAACCTAATCATGACTCGTGAGACCTATCTAACCTAGGCTCTAATACCAACTTGTCACGACCCTAACCCCGAACCTGGTCGTGATGGCGCCTCTGGTGAAGACAAGGCCAGCCAGTCCAACCCAATTCATCTTTTAAAACAGTTAACCTACACATAATAGTTTAAAACATGATCTACTAAAACTGAATAGCGGAAATAACAATAAAAATGCGGAAATCCAACCCGACACAGCCCTAACCGGGGTGTCACAAGTCACGGGCATCTATGAATCCACGATACAGTCTACTAAAGTCATAAACTACTACATTTGTTTGGAAAGAACAGGAAAGATAGAGAAATAGAGACACGGGGCTGCGGACGTCAACAGCTACCTCGTAATCTCCGAAGAAGCCTGCCTGGAACTGGAGGAAATCAACACTCCGGAGCGGAACCTGATACGCCTGAATCTGCACACAGGGTGCAGGGAGGAAGGTGAGTACTCCAACTGAGTGAGTAATAAATGTAAATAATGACTGAAAGTAAGAAATCACGCAAGGCACAAAGCATTCTATGATGAAGCAGTAAAATCATTTAAAAGCAGTAAAACCAATGAAAATCCAGTAAAATCCTCTTTCAACAAGTAAACAGGTGAATGACAGATAATTAAGGTACGGTAAATAAATAAAAGCTCGCCCCTCGGGCACAGTATCACCACATCCGCCCCTCGGGCAACAACTCAGAACAATAACAGCCCTTCGGGCTCAATCTCACATCACACTGGGTACCCGCGCTCACTGGGGGTGTGCAGACTCCGGGAGGGGCCCCTTACGGCCCAAGCGCAATAACAAGCCATCTCGTGGCATCACAACTAGGCCCTCAGCCTCATATCAACCAAGCCACCTCGTGGCGTACATATTCAGGCCCTCGGCCTCAAATCAGTATCAATGTCTCCTCACAACATAGGCCCTCGGCCTTACTCAGTCAAAAATACTCACAAGCCCCTCGGGCAATAGTAAAACAGTGTGTCTCAGCCCAAAACATCATTTAAAATATCATTTAAGTCTCAAAACTGAGTAAAAACCGGCTGTGTAGTAAAACAATGGAAAATACATGACTGAGTTCAAGTAATAGTTTCAAACAGTGAGGAAATATCAAGAAAAAGCCCCGAAGGGTTCAAATAATTGGCACAAAGCCAAAATAAGACATTCAGCCCAAATCATAGTGATAACAAATAAGATTCAGTCAAATACGCGGTAAAATCATCAACCGGGACGGACCAAGTCACAATTCCCCAGTGTACGATCCCACGCTCGTCAACAGGCGTGTGTCTCACCTCAACATAGCACTACGATGTGCAATCCGGGGTTTCAAACCCTCAGACCATCATTTACAAGCATTACTCACCTCGAACCGGCTAAATCCCTAGCTCGCGACGACTTTGCCCTTCGAATTGGCCTCCATGTGCGTCGAATCTATCCAAAATCAGAACGAATACATCACAATATTCTAAGGGAACAAAGCCCAAGCGAAAACAATCGAAAAATACCAAAAATCCCGAAATTAGCAAAACCCGAGCCCCGGGCCCACTTTTCGAAACTCAGAAATTTTCACATCAACGGGCTCCTTATCTCCCCACGAGTCTATGCATATAAAGAACACCAAAATCGGAGTCCAAATGACCCCTCAAATCCCCAATTAAAGGCCTCTTAAACTCAAGCCCTAAACCCCCATTTTTAGCCCTTTAATCCTTCTAATTACAGCCTTAGTTCATGTTATTCTACCATAGAAATGTGTTTTAAGTCCAAAATCCTTACCTCAACGAAGCCTCTTTGATTTATCTCTTCAAAATCGCCCAAATCTCTCAATTCCGAGTTCAAAAATGGTTAAACCCTTCAAAAATCGCGAAGTATGAAATATATACCTTCTACCCAGGCATTTTCGCATCTGCGGTCCAAAATCCGCTTCTGCGGTACCGCATATGCGGTTCTTTCATCCGCTTCTGCAGAAACTCATTAAACAGCTCAAACCGTATATACGGTCTTCTTGTCGCATCTTCGACTCCGCAGGTGCGGGAACCCTACCGCATCTGCGGTCCCAGACACCTGCTTCCAAAACTGCTTCTGCGGTCCTCTCCCTCGCACATGCGGTGCCGCACCTGCGGCCCCAAACCGCAGGTGCGAAAATATCAGAAGCAGCAACTTCAGCAGCTGCAACACAATCCAATTTTCTCCGTTGACCACCCGAAATCACCCCGAGGCCCCCGGGACCTCAACCAAAGGCACCAACACATCCTAAGACCTTATTCAAACTTGTTTCAATCATCAAAACACCTCAAACAACATCAAATCTACCAAATCACATCGATTTCAAGCCTAAGTTCCTAAAACCTTCCAAAATACGCTTTTGATCATAAACCCAACCAAACCACTTCCAAATAACCTGAAATTTTGCACACACATCCCAAATCACATAACTAAGCTACTGCAACTCTCGGAATTCCATTTCGACCCCTATATCAAAATCTCGCCTACCAACCGGAAATCGCCAAAATATCAACTTTGCCAATTCAAGCCTAAATCTACTCCGAGCCTCCAAAACCCATTCCGATCATACTCCTAAGTCATAAATCACCCCCAAAGCTAACCGAACCATCGGAACTCATATCCGAGCCCTCTAACACATAAGTCAACGTCCGGTTGACTTTTCCAACTCAAACCTTCTTAAAAAAGACTATGTGTCACAAACTTCACCAAAACTATTCCGGATTCAATCCAACCAACCCGATACCTCGAAACACGGATAAACAATGCATAAAGAAGCAGAAAAGGGGGAAACAGAGTGGTAACTCATGAGACGACCGGCCGGGACGTCACATCAATAAAGATGAGCCATATTGTTCTTACAAAAAATGCTATAAGATCAAAGTGGATTATATATATAATAATGTAACTTGTGGCAATTGTAACGTAACATAGAAAATGTTGATTACGAAAGGAGTTGAGATGCACCGAAAAAGTTGTTTCCTATTTTACGAAAAAAGGAGTTAAAGAATAAGTTATTTATCTACAGTGTTTTAGATATATTGCTTTTAGTTTTATAATTTGCGATGGAGAATGACGTATATGTGTTATACTTTTTTATATGTTGCAAAATATTTGTTAGGTTGCAATATAAATGCTTAGCAAAAATAAGATGTTGATAGTCAAGTTTTTTGGTGAAAGCAAAATATTAGTTTTGACTGTGCAGAAAATAATACCAACAATTACTATAAAAAAACTACTTAACTACTTTAAAACTAGGTAATTTTTCACCACATAAGTACGTCAAATCCATTATGTCCTATACGATTCTCTAATTCGATTTCTTCATTTCTCTCTCTGTATGATTAGTATCTACTTAAGTGTTCACATACACCAACAAGATATTAGTTTTATTTATGCTGCCTTGAATATGTTAGTTTTATATGAAAATTCACTTATAATGCTACTAAAAGTTTTTGACCCTTTTCAAATGGCTTAAGTGATGATACAAAGATAATATACAGAGGACTTGTTTTAATTAAATGTATTTTATTTTACAAATTGTGTACTCCATAAGTCGATATTCTCGCGCAACGCACGTACCGAGAAACTAGTTATATTAAAAGTGGGAAGCCCTTAATTAAAAAGTTAAATTACTTTTATGCCCTCTTAGCCTAAACAGCCTAATTACCTGATTTATTTATAAAAAAGAAAAAGAAAAATATCTACGTCAAAAAAACTTACGAACCGATGTGTCCATTCAGAAGTGCGTTACTCATCCATTGAAAGGATGCTTTGTTTATTGAATTCATTCAATCAACATTAGATTGCGAAGTATCCGAGATCTCCCTTTTTTCTGGTCTAAATTTGTTGCATGCTTAATTGGTCATATGCTTCAAAGTTAAGAAAGAATTCTAAAATCCTTGCTCTTCATGTAATTTAGGGGGAGATATTTGGGTAAGTTGGTCAAAACTCATTTTTTTATTTTTTTATTTTTTTCTTGCTTTTCTTTTTTCATGGATTTTTGGAGGACCACTGGAATATGCTCTCAAAATTTAGTTGGATTCATCAAAAACCTCAAAAATATAAAAAAATAAAATAAAATATAGAAGAAAAACTTAGTAGCGGACAGAAAATGGCAGCTGAGAATAATTTGATCATTTATAGATTCTGAAAATATGTTAAAACCCTATTTGTTTTGCTAGAATTGTGGGATTTCCAAAATTATTGGGAGCAAATTGAAATATACTACTATTATTCTAACCATGGTTAAGAATCATATTTTGTAGATCAAATCTAAATCATTAATAACAAAAAGGGATATAGGTCATCCATCCAAGTAGGAACTTGGGAAAATAGAGACGATAAAAAACGGAGAGGAGTTGAATCCACCAATTAGTAGTATAAATAGAATAGTTATCCCCTTAGCTTTCTAATATATTTTTTACGGTTAAAAAGAATTAACATATCATTTATTATGTTAATTCTTCTTTAAAGTTGAAATGTATGATATTGTTCTTCTTTATTCAATCTACTACTGCAATTTTAAAGCTCCTTATTCCTATTGAGTTCAGTTTTGTGGTAGAAAAAATTATAGCATTCAAAATTTGATTTGCCTTTTGTCTTCACCATTTTGATCCATAATTACTTTAATGCTTTTATATTCTCATCGTTTTACATATATTATCTAATCTATACCATAGGGATAAGTTAATTTTTTTGTTATTATGTGCTTAGCTATGTGATTCAACAAACATGAGTTATTGTATGATGAATGAGATCCCTCACCCTTAATCTGATTGATTTCGAGCCCTGGGTATAGAAAATGAGCCTTACACAGCACGAATCCGGATTAGTCGAGGCTCCAATGCGGATATTGAATCACCGGATGAAACCAAAAAAAAAAAAAAAAGTTAAGTGATTCACTATTTTCATAAATTTATATGTCAATTATATTGCTATTAATATATAGTGCTATATTGTGAATCATGATATCTTTTTATTTAAACAAAAGGTGAATCGAGGTTTGAATCAAGTAATATTAATAATTATTACTTGATAAATTAGTGAGATCATCAATTTTATTTTAAAATAAAATAAATTATCTAGCAATACAATGTAATTTTTCGGCGAAGGGACGTCGGTTAACACCCCTTGGTTGAATGTGGCTCCGCCACTGTTAATATACTACAACACATAAAGGTAAACCAAAAAATAAATTTAACCAAATGAGAAATACATACTACAACAGAGAAGGAAATATAAAATAACATTATTAAATAAATATCTCTTTGGTTATTCATTTTGACTTCCACAAACAAGTTAGCATACGATGTTCCACATCTATCATTCACAAACTCTGTTCTTTATTATTTTGTGTGTTATTATTACTCAAAATTTTATTTTAGTAATTTTGATATTTCTTTAATTATATTGTATACTGCAAGACTTGGTATGCACGTGCAACGCACGTATCGAGAAACTAGTTACACTAAATAGAACCACCGTTTAAATTTTGACCTTGATAAAAAGTCCTTTCGGGCAGAATTTTCGATAGTGCTTATAGAAATCACCAACATTTTTCTTAATAGATAGTTACAGTATCTTGGCGATTTGTCAGGTTTTGTGACAAATTCTGGTGAGCAGCATATGAACAATTCTGGCGAATTGCCATGTTTAACGGCAAATCCTAGGGATCACCGTATGAAAAACTCTGCTGATTGCTAGGAGCGTTTCCCAAAATTCTGATCGGAGGTTATTTCCAAAAGACTTTTCTTATCGGGATCAAAATTTAAACAGTAGCATGCAATGATCAATTTTGTGCAAATCACCCTATATCACTTACACACAGGCCATGGAATCGAGCTGAACCCAAATCAAGCTCGATTGAGCTTTCTTATAATGTAACCGAGCTCGAGCCTTAGTTTGAGCTTTAGCTGAAATCGAGCTGAGTCCAACCAAGCTCAACAAACTTTGTTACGGTATATATAATTGAGAAAACTACCCTCTATAGCCCCTCAAAATTTTAATAATCCATGTTTTATATCACTTACAAAAAAAGGCCATTAGGCCCAAATATATTGCATATACTAACCAAAAGGAATGAGTATGAAAACATAAGCGCTTGTAGCTTAGTGGATAGGGTGTCTACCTTCTAACCTGAAGGTCGTAGGTTCGACCCCTACTTGGTGCAATACAGCAACCCTTTTTTGCCTTCGGCTCAAACATATTGATATAGTAGACGAAAGGAATGAGCATGACAACATAAGAGTGGATAGGGTGTCTATTTCCTAACCTGAAGGTTGCAGGTTCGACCCTTACTTGGAGCAATCCTTTTTTGCTTTTTTAAATTGTATTTTGTACTTTTGGATCTAATAATATTAGCTAGGAAATGAATGACAGTCTATTTTGTATATTTTTGTATAGTAACACTCTATTTTGTATATTTTTTGTATAGTGACAGTCTATTTGTATATTTTTTTGTATAGTAACGGTCTGTTTTGTATTTTTTTGTATAGTAACGGTCTGTTTTGTATATTTTTGTATAGTAACAGTCTATTTTGTATACTTTTTGTATAGTGACAGTCTATTTGTATATTTTTTTGTATAGTAACGGTCTGTTTTGTATTTTTTTGTATAGTAACGGTCAGTTTTGTATATTTTTGTATAGTAACAGTCTATTTTGTATAGTGACACTCTATTTTGTATATTTTTGTATAGTAACAGTCTATTTTGTATAGTGACACTCTATTTTGTATATTTTTGTATAATAACAGTCTATTTTGTATATTTTTGTATAGTAACAGTCCATTTTGTATATTTTTTGTATAGTAACAGTCTATTTTGTATAGTGACACTCTATTTTGTATATTTTTGGTATAGTAATAGTCTATTTTGTATAGTGACACTCTATTTTGTATATTTTTTGTATAATAACAGTTTATTTTGTATAGTGACAGTCTATTTTGTATATTTTTTGTATAGTAACGATCTATTTTGTATATTTTTGTATAGTGACTATCTATTTTGTATATTTTTTGTGTAGTAACAGTCCATTTTGTATATTTTTGTATAGTGGCTATCTATTTTATGTAATTATTATTTTAAATTGAAAGATTATAACTTTAGTCCCACAACTCAAGTACTCATGATCCCAAAAACATCAGAAGGATAAATATGTCAATTCCTATCAACAGTAGCTTTCTGACTCACTGATCTCTCACTTCAACTGTTCAACAGCAAAGTAAAAACTCCAAATTTGCATTGCCACGTTGAGTTCCAACACCATTACATTGAACTAAGCACAGGAAAAAAGTGAGTACTAGAAGTTAAAAAATCACGGATTTCAACCCCAAATTAGGCAAAAACCACAAAAACCAACAAAGAATCCGGTAAAAATTAGCCTTTGCATGCCTGACATTTTCCCACTTTCACTCTCTTCTTACATCACCAGGACTAAAGTTATAATCTATTTGTGTAGCAAATCCTTAGGTTTCGACTGATGTTCCTGTACGAAGTTCTCCCATTCTCCGGTCAAATAACAGTCATCTTCCTCCATATTGTGTACCAATTCGACTTGGCGCTTTGTAATTCTGGACTTTGTAAATAATGGCACAAATTCCACCATTATGGCACAAATTATCAATATATTGTGAAGCTTGATGATTGAGCGAGAGGAGCAGTCATGGTCATAGTTGGCTGACTCTGTAATTGGCAGATTTTAGTGGAATTTGTATGGAAGAAGACAGCTGGATTTCCGGCGAGGGAATTAGTAATATTTTCCGCTAGCACTTGTTTTATTTTTAGGCTATGATTTGTATGTGTTAATTTATGGGCTACTGGATGAAATTTGTTTTACAAATGATATTTGCTCTATATAATTGAGCTCAAAACAAGCCCGAGTTGACTATTTTATATTTTATACTTATTTTCTTTCACGCGTGTCGGGCCTTTAGAAAAAAAATAAATTCATAACAAGCTAATCGATTAAGAAAGAACTATATGTTACGACCCGGATTTTCTACCATCGGGGATCGTGATGGTGCCTACTATCGGAGCTAGGCAAGCCAAGTAGTTAAAACATTTTCTGAAAACATCTCAACAATAATAATAATACGAGTCATTTAAAATAAAGCGGAAGTCTTAAAAACATAGATATCTGAAAACCAAATGCGGAAGTTTAACATTTCTCTACCCAAGACTGGTGTCACTAACTCACGAACTACTAAAGAGTGCTAAAAACAAGTCAGAATAGAAGTACATCAATATTTGTCTCGGTACAAGGAAAACAAACTAATAACATAGAAGGGACTCCGGCCTGCGGATGTCAGCTAGGCTACCTCGAAAGTCCCTGGACTGAAGTCAGCTCCCGATCAAATCCTACTGTTGAGGCCCAAAAGCTGCTCCTGGATCTGTGCAAAAAGATGCACAGAGTGTAGCATCAGCACAACCGACCCCATGTGCTGGTAAGTGCTTGGCCTAACCCCGGCGAAGTAGTGACGAGGCTAGACAGGACCTACCAAAAATAACCTGTGCAGATATATATGTATATACAAGTGCAACGAATAACAGCAGAAAATACCAATTAAGGCGGGGAGGGGACATGCTTAGGGGAAATACAGATGAAAACAACTTATCAGAAGTAAACACGAAACTACATCAGATCTCATAATCTATATAAGTGGTCGGCGTGCCACACGATCCCATTTCATAGTATAACTAGGCGGTCGGCGTGCCACACGATCCCGTTTCAGCAAATATAAGTGGTCGGCGTGCCACACAATCCCATTTCATAATATATAAGTGGTCGGCGTGCCACACGATCCCATTTCATAATATATAAGTGGTTTCCCGGCAAGGGAGAATACGACTAAGCAGTTAAATCCCGTCAAGGGAGCAACAACAATAACTTACACGTCCCGGCAAGGGAATAATCACATCTCTTTCTCTTACGTTCATTTCTTACTTTTTAATCCAGTCAAAAATCGAGCCAACGCTCCAAAGAGTTTACACATCATATTTCCTTCTCATTCTCTTCATATCATATAGAAACCATCAATTAACAAGGAAGAGTCACTACAGATTCCCAATTAAGCATAAATAAAGACCCACGGTCATGCTAGACACCGGTGTATAGATACTCGTCACCATGCCTATACACCGTACTCAACATTTAGCAATTAGCAAATAATACTCTAATCCTATTCCCTCAGCCAAAGTTAGATCAAACACTTACCTCGAATGCTCCAAACTCAACTCAAGCCTCTAGTATAGCTTTACCCCTCGAATTCGGCTCCAACTCAGTCAAATCTATGAAATAATGACTTTACAATATTAATAATAGCTAAACAAACTAAACCCAATGCCTAAATATGAATTTCTAAGCTTTCTTCCCAAAATTCCAAAATCGACCCCGGGCCCGCTTGGTCAAAACACGAGGTTCGAACCAAATTCATATCACCCATTCCCCCACGAGCCCGAATATACAATTTGTTTTCAAATTCGACCCCAAAACAAGGTCTAAATCGAAGAAAATCGAAAAACCCTAACTCTACCCTTTCCCCCCAATTTCCACCCTAATCTATTTGATTTAAGCTTGGAAACCTACTAATTAATGAAGGATAATGAAGGAAATAAGTAGGAAATTACTTACCCAAGTGGTCTTGAAGAATGGGGGCTTCAATGGCTTCCTAAAGCTTGGGAGAGAAGAGAGCTCGTGAATATTTTTGAGAAAAACCCGTATGTAGTGTTCTGTTTTTTTTAAAAAAATCACTGGGGGATTTTACTCTATGCGTTCGCGACACTGGGGTCGCGTTCGCGATGAAGGGGAAGCTGGATGCATCGCGTTCGCGATTAGGGAAATGAGAACGCGTAGAGTTAAAAACTGGGGGCCTGAAATTTGTTCCACGCGAATGCGTTGAAGACACGCGAACGCGGTGAATGAAAATGCAATGTTGTGCGTTCGCGAATGCTTAATGCGAACGCGAAGAGGAAGGTTTCCCCCAGGGTCAACTAATGCTATGCGAACGCGAGGAATATATCGCGATCGCGATGAAGGAAGTCACAAAGCAGTGTGAACGCGAGCCAAAGGCCACGATCGCGAAGAGCAAAGGTCTGTGCAAAATTGCAGCAAAATCTGATCCTTTTTCCTAAGTGCAAAACACCCCGGGACACCTCCGAAACACCCCCGAGCCCTCGGGGCTCCTAACCAAACTCACACACTAACTAAACAACCTCATACGAACTTAACCGAGCGATCAAACTGCCAAAACAACATCATAAACGAGGAATCCAACCTCAAAATCATCATTTTTCATTCTAACTTCTTAAACTTCCAATTTTAGATATTTAGGTCCGAAACATGTCAAATGACGTCCGATTTCTACCAAATTTCACAGAAAGCGCTTAAACCATATATAAGACTTGTACCGGACATCGGAACCAAAATACGAGCCCGATACCACAGTCTTTTAATCAATTTTCATTTCCATTTTCCTTAATAATTTCAGAAAATCAATTTCACAGGAAAATTCTTTTCTCGGGGTCTAGACCTCGGAATTCGACTCCGGGCACATGCCCGAGTACCATATTTTTCTACGGACCCTCCGGCACCGTCAAATCATGGGTCCGGGTCCGTTTACCAAAAATATTGACCAAAGTCAACTTTAATCATTTTAAAGCCATATTTTTGAAATTTTTCACAGAATTTAACATATAATCTTTCCGGCTACGCGCCCGGACTGCGCACGCAAATCGAGGCAAGTAAAAATGAGGTTTTCAAGGCCTCGGAAGCACGGAATGAAAGAGAAAACAGGTGATGACCCTTTGGGTCGTCACACTATAAGACTTAATAGCTTAAAAATTCTCAACTGAACGATATTCTATGCAGGGAGGTTCCAATTGCTTATGAATGTTCAATTTCCTATCCAGACATTCTGGTCTGAGATATTTATGCTGCCAAAGTTAGCTCAGGAGGAAAAATGTCCAACTGATTGAGAAAATTTGTATGGATTGAAGGAGCTGATTATCAAGGAAAGCTCAGGAGGAAGTTTACTATCCAAAGTTAGCTGAAAGATTCAACAGCATTGATATTTTGAACATGGAGCAAAGTTGCAGTTTGTATACTATTATGTAACTTGTGTATAAAGGAGGACAAATAATGATTACAATGAGTACATATCTACTATGGAAAAGGTAGACTAATATGGGAGGTGGCACCTAGACATGCTTCTTGAGATGATACAAAAGATCATAAAGGCCTTAAAGACGTATGTTGGAGATGCTCAGATCATGATGTTAGAATTGTTGGGCACCTGCCCATGTTGTCCAGCCAAAGGTCTAATGGCCTAATCCTATTTTCTTTTGGTTTTCATTCCTATTTGGAATTGGATCCGGTGTTTATTCCTATTTTGAGTGGGTTTTGGCTTTAAAAGAAAGCACCACTCATGATCTATAAATAGGACAACCTTAGAGAATTATTCTATGCTCATTGATACAAGTCTTTGAAAGACTTAAGCACATAAGAGTGGTTTAGAGAGAGCTTTCATCAAGAGAGAAGAGAGAAGAAAAGTATTTGTTTTGCTGCAGATTTTTATTCCGACCAGCCAATTTCAAATAACGTTTTCCGATTCGTTAACCGTTGGATCGGGCTGAAATTTTGGTTAAGTGTTCGTAACAACTTGGTCTTGGATTTGAACGGTAGAGATCGGATTTAGAGACTCGTAGCATCTGATTTCGAGCCTCGACCAGCAGCTTCATTTTTGTGGATTATACTCTTTCTTCAATTGATTAGTTGTTGCTCTTGTTGCTATTGTTGCTCCGTGTTTGGCCCTTGTTGTGTATCCAATTTGGAGAACTTTTGTAACCCTCTTATTGTTATAGTGGAGATTTTTAGATCTTTGTGATCCCGTGGTTTTTACCTTTGATTTGAAGGGTTTTCCACGTTAAAATTTGGTGTTCTTTATCTTCTTTATTTTTGGGTTTGCCTCTTCCTCAACATAACAATGGTATCAGAGCCTTGGTTATTTATCCGGGTTATTACGGAATGGAGGCTAATATGAGCAAGATGGTATGTTTAAATGGAAAAAATTATAATGTTTGGAGAAGCTAGATGAAAGTCTTGTTGTTCGTGAAGAAGATGCATCTACCCGTTTTTTCAGCTCATAAACCCGAGAGTATATCCGATGAAGATTGAAATTTCGAGCACCAACAAGTATGTGGATATATACGGCAATGGGTTGAAGATAATGTTCGCAACCATATTGTGAACGAGATACATGCGAGATCATTGTGGGAAAAGCTAGAGACTCTTTATGCTTCAAAAACCGGGAACAACAAATTGTTTCTGCTAAAGCAATTGATGACCTTTAAATACAAGGAAGGCAGCCCTATCCTTGATCACATAAATAATTTTCAGGGCGTCCTTGATCAGCTATCTGGAATGGGGGTTAATTTTGATGATGAGATACAAGGACTTTAGCTTCTTAATATTCTGCCAGACTCTTGGGAAACTCTTCGTGTTTCTTTGACAAATTCAGCTCCTGGAGGTAAGGTGAACATGGAATATGCCAAGAGTGGTGTGTTGAACGAGGAAGTAAGGAGAAAATCTCAAGGTTCGTCCTCACAAACAGATATCTTGGGTATAGAAGACCGGGCGAGAGATAGAACAAGAGGCTCAAGGAATAGAGGTAAAAGTAGAAGTAAGTCAAGGTCCAAATACTATAATATTACATGCAACCATTGTGGCAAGAAAGGACACATCAAAAGGTTTTGCCGCAAGTTGAATCAAGACACTAGAGAAGGAAAGAAAGTTAAAAATAACGAGAATAATGTTGCTGCTATTGTTCGAGTTGACCTTCTTTTTGCTTATGATGAAAACGTCATCAATTTGGTATCCCATGAGACTAGCTGGATAGTAGATTCTGGAGCTACCTCACATGTCACACCAAGAAAAGATTTTTTCTCATCTTATACTGTTGTTTTTTCTGGAGTGTTAAAGATGGGCAATGCCAGTGAAGTTAAGGTGTTTGGTGTTGACACAGTTTGTTTGAGAACTAATAATGGTTCAACGTTAGTTCTTCAAGATGTCAAGCATGCTCCAGACTTTCCTTTCAATTTGATCTCCACAGGAAGATTAGACGATGAAGGTTACCATAATGCCCTCTTTAATGGCCAATGGAAGCTCACTAAGGGCTCGTTAGTAGTGGCTCGCGGAGTCAAGTCTGGTTATTTATATGTGACACAGGGCTCTATTCTTAATGACTCAATAAATATGGTGGAAGGTGATACTTTATCAGAATTGTGGCACAAAATATTGAGTCATATGAGCGATAGGGGGATTACGTGTTTGGCTAAGAAAAGTTTGCTTTCTGGATTGAAACAAGCAAAGTTGAAAAGGTGTATCCATTGTTTAGCTGGCAAACAGAAAAGGGTTTCCTTTCATAGTCATCCTCCCTCAAGAAAGCCCGATTTATTGGAGCTAGTACACTCTGATTTGTGTGGTCCTTTTAAAGTAAAGTCAAAAGGTGGTGCACTCTACTTTGTGACCTTCATTGATGATCATTCTCGTACGCTATGGGTGTATCCTTTGAAATCTAAAGATCAAACACTTGGCGTGTTTAAGGAATTTCAGGCCTTAGCTGAGAGACAGACGGGGAAGAAATTAAAATGTATTCGCACTGACAATAGTGGTGAATATTGTGGTCCCTTTGATAACTATTGCAAGGAACAAGGAATTCGTCATCAGAAAACTCCGCCCAAGACACCTCAATTGAACGGTTTGGCAGAGAGGATGAATAGAACTCTAGTTGAGAGAGTTAGATGCTTACTTTCAGAGGCTAAACTTCCAAATACATTTTGGGCGGAAGCACTTAACACTGTTGCCTATGTTATCAATCTGTCTCCTGCTGTTGCTTTGGATGGTGATGTCCCAGACAGAGTTTGGTTTGCCAAAGATGTTTCTTATGATCACCTGAGAGTTTTTGGGTGTAAAGCTTGTGTGCATATTCCTAAAGATGAGAGATCGAAACTGGATGTCAAAACTAAGCAGTGCATCTTTATCGGTTATGGTCAAGATGAGTTCGGGTATCGTTTTTATGATCCAGTTGACAATAAACTTATTAGAAGTCGTGATGCAATATTCTTTGAAGACCAAACTATTGAAGATATTGACAAAGCTGAGAAGATAGATTCTCAGAGTAATGAGAGCTTAGTTGATATTGATCCAGTTTCAATTGCTAAGGCACCTATTTCAAATGAAGGAACCCAAGACAATGATGGAGATAGTGATCAAGATCAAAATGATCATTATGGTATAGATGTTATGGATGCTCCAGTTGATGAAGTTGTGGTTGATCAGCAACAAATTCCTGCGCAGGTAGCTACTTCGAATGCTCCTGAAACCTCTCTTAGAAGATCTACAAGGGAGAAGCAAAATCCATGCGCTATCCTCCTGATGAATATGTACTTTTGACTGACATGGGAGAACCTGAGAATTATGATGAAGCCATGCAAGATAATCACAAAGATCATTGGATCGAAGCGATGGAAGATGAGATGAAGTCACTCCATGAGAATGGCACATATGAGTTAGTGAAATTGCCGAAAGGTAAGAGAGCTTTATCTAACAAATGGATATTCAGAATAAAGCAAGATAACCATACCTCTGCGCCTAGATACAAGGCGAGGTTAGTTGTTAAAGGTTTTGGCTAGAAGAAGGGAGTTGACTTTGATAAAATTTTCTCTCCTGTTATGAAGATGTCTTCTATTCGTGTGGTTCTAGGCTTAGCCGCAAGTCTAGATTTAGAGGTTGAGCAGATGGATGTCAAGACTGCTTTCTTCATGGTGATTTAGATGAGGAGATTTATATGGAGCAGCCTGAGGACTTAGTAGTTAAGCTTGCAGATAAGCATGCGCTTTGCAGAAAATTGGCAGGCATGAAGCCTGTCAATAGTTCCTCTACTTGAAGACACATTTGGCCCCTTGGCTGGAGGGGGAGTTTGTTAGGCACATGCCCATGTTGTCCAGCCAAAGACCCCATGGCCTAATCCTATTCTCTTTTGGTTTCTATTCCTATTCGGAATTGGATTCAGTGTTTATTCCTATTTTGAGTGGGTTTTGGCTTTAAAAGAAAGCACCACTCATGATCTATAAATAGGACAACCTTAGAGAATTATTCTATGCTCATTGATACAAGTCTTTGAAAGACTTAAGCACATAAGAGTGGTTTAGATAGAGCTTCCATCAAGAGAGAAGAGAGAAGAAAAGTATTTGTTTTGCTGCAGATTTTTATTCCGACCAGCCAATTTCAAATCACGTTTTCCGATTCGTTAACCAATGGATCGGGCTGAAATTTTGACTGAGTGTTCGTAACAACTTGGTCTTGGATTTGAATGGTGGAGATCGGATTTGGGGGCTCGTAGCATCTGATTTCGAGCCTCGACCAGCTGCTTCGTTTTTATGGATTATACTCTTTCTTCAATTGATTAGTTGTTGCTCTTGTTGCTATTGTTGCTCCGTGTTTGTCCCTTGTTGTGTAGCCAATTTGGAGAACTTTTGTAAACCTCTTATTGTTATAGTGGAGCTTTTTAGATCTTTGTGATCCCGTAGTTTTTACATTTGATTTGAAGGGTTTTTCACGTTAAAATTTGGCGTTCTTTATCTTCTTTATTTTCGGGTTTGCCTCTTCCTCAACATAACAAGAATTGCAGCACTTGAAACATTTTCCATTAAAAGAATGTGGCAAAAGTTGAGGGAAAACTATCAAAAAGTCAGTATGGAGGCAGGGTCGTCTCAGCAAGATTGGGCCTAAAGCCAAATTTCAGAGAGAAGTCCTAAGTAAGAATATCAACGACAAATTTTCAATGAAAAAGTACAAATAAAGGTAGAATAATAAAATCAGTTCAAGAATTTGATAAGTTGATATACAACAATAACATACCCAGTGAAAACCCACAAAGTGGGGTCTGGGAAGGTAGAGTGTGTGCAGACTAGGGGTGTCAATGGTTCGGTTCGGCCGGTTATTTTATAAAATTAGTACCATACCAATTTTTCGGTTATTCTATTATGTATAACCAAAATTAGACTTTTCGAAACCGTCCCAATCATGTCGGTTTCTCTTCCGTATCAGTACGGTTCGGTTAATTTTTGGTATTTTTTTTAATATTATGTAAAAGTCACCAGTAGAAGTAGAATGCAATAACATATGTTCTTTTATAGAACGTAACAGAACTCTCCAGACATTTTTACTGTTTAAAGGGTGATGAATTAAAAAATGAAAGATGGCTAGAGTATAGATCCATCAACAATTCTCATACAATGTAAAAGAAACCAAGCTAAGTCAAAGAAAATATAAATCACACGAGTGGAAAGATATTAACCAAGCTAGCACTCAAGAATAAAGTCTATAGAAGGTTAAATATTCAAAAAGATAAATCTAAATTATATGAAAGGAAACATATTCAATACATTATAGTTTGTTACTCAAAATCGCTAGAATATTTTACGTCTTGCTAAGATACTTGAAATAACTTAGTTTAAGTACAATTAGCATAATAGGTTTTAGGAAGTAGTATTTTGAGTTTAATTACTTTTTGATTTGTAACAATTTTCAAAATTCCAAGGCCCAAAGAAAAATTTAATGCATTAATATTTTTAAACTTACTATATAAATATATTTTTCACATGTAAAATTTATTTGGTACGGTTCGGTATTTTTTCGGTTTATTTTTATGAAATAAAAAACCTACCCTAATTATCGGCGCGGTTATAGATTTATATAAAAACCTACAGTTTTTTTAAAAGAAACCTAAAAATCGGTTCGGTGCGGTACGGTTCGGTCGATTTAACCGGTTTTCGAATATTCATTGACACCCCTAGCGCAGACCTTACCTCTACCCTGAAAGGTTGAGAGGCTATTTTCGAAAAACTCTCAAATCAAGAGAAAGCATGGCAAAAAAATAGATAAGGACCATCAATTCACTGCAGTATGAAAATGAAAGTAACAAAAGCGAATAAGTCATAATAAAGTAGTCTAAAAAGGAGCACTAGCTATCACAGATAAATAAGATAATCGAAGTATAAGAAATAATAGATAGTAACAGATATCAAAGGGTAAAAAATAGATAAGGACCATCTTAGAAGTTTCTCCTGTTCTGTAACGACCCGACCGGTCGTTTGCCTTTTTAGAACCCCGTTTCCTCAAATAAAACTCTTCGCGCTCGCTTTAACTAATTTACGACCTGCGGGGATGGTTGGTTCGGGATTTAGAAGAAATTTGGATTGAAATATGCACATTTAACTCTTCAGGATTTTCTTAAAAGGCTAAGTTTGACTTCGGTCAACATTTTGGGCAAACGGGCCCGGATTCGTGTTTTGACGGTTCCGGAGGATCCGCGGAAAAATATGGGACCTGGGCGTATGCCCGGAATCGAATTTCGAGGTCCCTAACCCGAGTAATGAATTTTTATTAGAAATTGATAATCTGAAATATTAAGAATTTAAAGAAACTAATTAATGATTGATTTCATGAGTATCGGGCTCGTATGTTGGTTCCGAAGCCCGGTACAAGTCCTAAATATCATTTAAAACCTACCCGCAAAATTTGGCGTCAATCCGAGTAGTTTAAGGGCGTTATGGCCCGTTGGAGGAAAATTAAGAACTTGAAGTTCATAAGTTTGATCCATTTGGTTTTAGGGGGTGATTCCTAGATTTAGCGTTGAATCGAGTGTTCCGAAGGTTCGAGTAGGTCCGTCTCGTGATTTTAGACTTGTCGGTATGTTCGGGCGAGGCCCGGGAGCCCCGAGCGTCAAACGGACGAGGCTCGAGTGAAGTGGAAATTTTCAAAAAGGACTTAAGTTTGCTGCTTCTGTCATAACCGCACCTGCGGTTGTTGGACCGCAGGTGCGAGACCGCAGAAGCGGTCCTTTAATTGCAGAAGCGGCTCCGCAGGTGCGCCCTTGAGACCGCAGAAGCGGTCCCAGCTCTTTCGCCCCATTCCGCAGATGCGGTCCCTTTCTCGCAGATGCGGGACCGCAGATGCGGTCCCCTGACCACAGATACAGAAATCACTGAACCAGTGAGGTTCATTAAAGACGGGCTCCAAACCCATTTTTGACACTTTTCACTCCTCCATTGGCGATTTTTGAGCTCTTGAGAGAAAATCTTCACCAAGCATCTTGAGTTTGGGATCGTTCGGCTCCGAATTGAGGGCTTGGACTCGTTCTTTGAATTGGAAGTGCACTTTGGAGCGAGGTGAGTCTCTTTTCTAACCTTGTAAGAGAGAATTGTCCCCATAGGTATAATAATTAAATAATTTGCTATTAAATGCGGGGGCTACGTACGCACAAGGTGACGAGAGACCGTGCGCAGCTACTATTATGTTAATTGTCCGGGTAGTCTAGGGCCCGTATCATGCTATATTTGCAACTGTCTCCATAATTTCTTGTTAAAGTGATCACGTAGGATATGCTAGAGACTTAAAAAAAGAAATAAACGAATGTATACACTTGTTGGACACTCGTATGAATTTACTTGGAAATAAATGCGCATTCATGTGTTTTCTTGAGATAAATTGATATTTGTGGATCGGGCCGATCGCCTCGGTAGAAATAGATGCATCTATGGTTCGCGCCATTCGACCCTCTGGCAGTGCACAGTTTATTTTCTGTTGGATCGGACCGTCGACCTCGGCATGATGTGCGTATGAGACTTATATATATTTATATATATATATATATATATATATATATATATATATATATGTGTGTGTGTGTGTGTGTGTGTGTGTGTGTGTGTGTGAAATCTTATCCATGACTTGATCTGCAAAATACTTTAAATGTGTACGGATAACTGTAAAATTGTTAGGGACATGACTATTACCTCTTGTTGCATGCTGTTGATTTATTTAAACTATCATGCTTAGCAGAATACCATATTATATTATTTGACCTTAGTAAGTGTCAAGTCGACCTCTCGTCTCTACTTCTTCGAGATTAGACGGGATACTTACTGGGTACATATTGTTTATGTACTCATACTACACTTCTGTACTTAATTGTACAGGATCTGAGGCAGGTGTATCTGGCTATCAGTCTGGTGCGCATTCCTGAGCGGACTCGAGACTTCTACGGTGAGCTGCTTCCCTTCCATGCCGTTCAGCAGCCTGAAGAAGTCTTTCTTGTGTATTTTGCTGTCTATTCTGTTTCGGACATTAGGATAGTTTTTATTATTTTGTACATTCTACTAGTTGCCCATTACTTGTGATACCAGGTCTTGGCACACATGTTAGTAGACTATCATTTTTGGGTTGTATAACTATTTTGGCTTATTATTGTTCATTTCTGATTTAACTTGAATTTTATGAATTTCTATACTTACTTTGGGTAAAGGAATTAAACTGGAAACTAAATTTCATTTTCCGCGTTGGCTTGCCCGATAATGGTGTTGGGCGCCATCACGACCTATTTTCGGAAATGGGTCGTGACAGAATTGATACTCCATATGACAAGAGGTGATCATAATTTAATTGATCATCATCTTGTACATGCCAGTTAACTGTGTTCATATTTAGTTAGTTGATAAATATTTATGTTTATATAGACGGACCTGGTTTGGTTTGAACTTGGTTATAAATGTTTTCCATGTGAATTGGTCATTAAGGATGCAGCAAATGAGAAGCGGTATATATTATATTTTAAAGCACAAACCAAATGGATAAGGCAGAAAATGTGATAAATGATAGTGGAACAGCTAGTTATTGCACACACATTTCTTATTTGGTGTTTAAACTTGCGAATCTAATCAATGCATTTTCGGAAAGACAAAGAGAGAAGAGGATTGATGCTAGATAGACTTTACCCTTCTACTTTAGGTCTTGAGCTTGGAGTTCTACTTGTTTCATATTATTACATGTGACATTAGAAATGAACTATCCAATCGGGATAACAGCGAAAGAGAAACGTTAACTTAGATTGGTTAAAGTTGACAACCTAGCTAATGAAAACCTAAGCAAACCTCCCCCCATTAACTACCAAGCTTTACTTTTCTATATGTTTCATCCTTCTACAGATGTTCACTAAACTATTGGAAATCATGGAGCAAAGTCACTTTTCTTTCAATTGTAACAAGAAAGTCACTCAACTATTTCTATTGCACACTGACGATCACTCAACCGGATTTCTTAACATTTCCGGTAGAAAAAGCTAACATGGTAGTTGTTAGACCTCCGCCACTTTGAGCTCGACTTGACAACGGGAGCGTTTTCATGAGGCAACAAGAGTGTTGCAAGGCAGGTGCACGAGTAGCACGCCAAGTCAAAAAGGGAAACGGGCAAGTGATGGCCAAGGCTTTAACGGAGGCGAGGCAGCTTGGCAAGGGCTTGACAATGAGTTGCGGGCTGAGGGTGACACTTGATCATGGCAAAGGCATGAGGCAGTGATGCCAAGGCAAGGCAAAAACGAAGTGGCAAAGGCTAGCTAAAGTGCAACAGAAGGCAGTGCGCGCGACAGACTTGTCATGACATTGGGGCGCGGCAAAGGGCCATGTTCGTGGGCAATGGCATAGGCAAATGTGGCTACAATGCAGCTGGATACAATGGCATTGGCGCCTGATTCAAGCCAAGGCACGAAAATGGGCATGAAGCTTCAGATTGACCAAGTCAAGAGCGGTTACGGCACATGCTGTGCACATGGGCAGCAGTTGGCTTTGTTCAAAATGCTGGCAGATGGGAGTTAGCACGTTTTTTGCCATGTTTCCATTATTATTGGCATGATCTTTACATGCTCCTAGTAGTTGGGGGTTGTCAACTATATTAGGCTAAAATAGTGGCTATGTGGGACAAGTGTCTAAGCCTAAGGCAACTAATATAAGAAAAGGGGCTGGTTCATGTGTTATAAATGGGCAGCACCCTTTATGTTTGTGGCATGAGTGAAAAACGTGTAAGAGTACACATTGAGTTAGGAAAGAGTCCTAAGTCTGGTTTCAAGAGTGAAAACACCTAAGGCTAAGAGTAGTCTTGTGAGGGTCAAGAGTGATCTTCTAGTACACGGCATTGTACTTCGAGTTTGAGTTTCTTTGTATGCTCGAGTTAAATACAAAGTTGGGAAAAGAGTTTCCTGTATATTGTGCCTTGTGTTCATCTAAATTTCTGTTGCCTTTACTTATTTTCGTTGCCTAAAATCAGTCCTAATCTTACTACGTTGAAAAGCTGTCTAAAATATTCCAAGTCTAAAGTTGCTAAAATTTTGGCTAAGTGTTGGAGCAGGCTGAAGTCAAGTGTGAGACTTGGCTGCCGCGCGGGCTGTTTTTGTGTGACATAAAACACGCCTGTGACAGTAATCCACATGAACTTTTTATATTTTTTGTTACATAAAATAATTATCACCCAACAAAAATAAATCCAACGTGATTCATTAAAGGTAAATCCACCCGAAATAAACCTTACTCCTAAACGTATCTCTCTTCAAAAACCCTTGTACCCATTATTATTTTATAAAACTCTCATCTTCTTCTCTCAAGTAGAACTTTTCATGGTTTCTCTAATCCAATATTGAACCTTTCAACATCAAAAATAGTTACTTAATAAGAGCAGTTATTTAGTTACCTGGTATATCATAGTCCAATTAATACCATTCAGAAAGTAAGACTATCAACATCCGTGGCTCCTTTGATTCCCTCGATATTGTATCATTGTATCTCTTATTCTCTTCTTTTTTTCCATTAAAATAATAATGGGTACGAGGGAGAGCAACGGGGATGCTTCTACATTAAAGGAGTGAAACAAAATTTCTTTTAAGAAATAGGGCGGGAATCAATAAATAAACTATAATGTAAGATTACACGTTGTTCCTTTTCTAACTGTTCTTGTATGTTCGCACTTAATTTGAACACAAATTAAAATCGTATTATTCCTTGTCTAACTATTAGTTGTTATTAAATACGTAAATATGGTCATTGGATTAACTAGGGATGTGTGGAAAAATCAAATTTGTAGTAGTTATGTAGACTCTCTGTGTTATAGACTAAACATTGTAGTTATGAAATTTTGTGCTGAAATAATTTTTCCTTAAATCGTAGGGACATCAAAGACACAAAGAGATCCATCGAATCCAATAAACTTAGAATTTGTGAAGTGAATATATAAAACTATTCTTTGGTGGCAGACGAAAAGTAAGAAGAAGAAAAAAATGATAATTGGAGATATTTATAGAACATCTAACTATATCTTATATATTTATATTGTAAAATTTGTTTTTATTATCTGTCACACCTCCTTTTTTACACACCACCCCGAAGGGTAGTATATAAAGGAGTTTTTCCAATTAAAGTGACATTATTCGAAATGGGATTATTTATTCATTTTTATTCAGAGTCGCCACTTGGGATAGTTTATTTGGTGTCCCAAGTCACCGGTTTATTTTAAAATCCCAAATCGAGGAAATTTCGACTTTCCTTTTGAAGTCTGCGAACCAGAAATTCTGAATAAGGAATTCTGTTAACCCGAGGGAAGGTGTTAGGCACCCCCGGATTCCGTGGTTCTAGCACGGTCGCTTAAACTATCACAATTGGCCTATTATCTGATTTTAATACATGTTTTAGCCTATGGTATCAATTAGCTTATTAACCGCTTTTATTAATTTTAAAGAAGATTTAACGTCGTCTAAAACATGTCTTTAAACCGCGTCACATGAAATGCACCCGCAATCCGAAACACATTTTATTCAACGTTATTAAGATTTGGATTTGGTCACATGAAATGCGCACCCGAATTTAGTAAGGTAATATTATTAAAATAACGCGCCTAAAGCAACTACGCGTTGTTAACTTTGCGAGGGCCATGGAAAATTCAACTAATGGCACGCCTCGATTTCTAAAGAGTTAAAATTAATTAAGCGAGGGCCATGGGTTTTGGGATTTTATTCGACATGGCACACCTCAATTTATTTCAAAGGGTTTTATTATTCGAAGTTGTTATAATCGGGTTACATGAAATGCACCCCTAAATTGAGATTCACGTATTGTAACCTGGACACGAGAACCGTACCCATGACCACGATAATTTATTATTGATCGCGCCTTGTTCTAAATCTTAAATACATTGGAATCCCTTTCAGTGATAATAAAAAAAACGAAATTACTTTAATTTGCAGTACCAGCCTCATGTGAGCATCTTCTAAGCAAAATATATAAAATAAAGTAGGCAAACATCACCTCTAAGATGCGAAAGGACCACTACCATATTAAATATCCGATAAGTTACTAGTGTTTTCACACTAAAAACTAGTATGTCATTAACAAGTAATTTGCTGGAAATTCTTGCAAGATTTTAGGTCAAGATAAATAGAGTATAGCTCTTACTTTTAACACAGCATAAACTGCAACGAAGAGTGCGTTTCCAGCTGCTCCATAACCTTTCAATATCAAAATATTCTTCGATACAATAGGAACGAGGCTCTGCTGAAGTTTTGTACGAACTAAACACAATCGGAAACGATACCGAGAACCTCGACGGAGCTACGAACCTCGAACAGAACCTTGCGCCGGCGAACTCGAAAATGAAAGTCGAACCTCGACCTTTTGGAGTGTGCTCGACGGACTATTATGGGTGATGTTGTGCAACTGTGTTTGCTGCGATTTCCAGTTGATTTGAGCAGCTTTTAGCTCATGTTTTAGGGCTGGTTTGGAGGGGCTGCTGTAAAGGAGACGAGTTCAGGGTGTTGGGTTTGTTATTTAATAAATAATAACAAAAGAGGTGTGAATGAAAAATGGTGGGAAAAGAAATGGAGGGATGACCCGTGACCCGGTCCGGTCTAGCCCGTTTTTCTTTCCCAGATTAATTTAAATTCGTTTTAAATTTTCCGCAAAAAATTTCCAACAGCCTCGGCTGTTCTGAAACAGTGTCACACCTGTTCCAACAGCCATGACTATTCTGAAAAGTTGCAAACCTCTTCAGAGGGTCACACCTGTTCCAACAGCCATGACTGTTCTGAAAGGTTGCAAACCTCTTCAGAGGGTCACACCTGTTCCAACAGTCATGACTATTCTGAAAGGTTGCAAACCTCTTCAGAAACATCACCAAGTTGGCTATAAATAGACCTTCAAATCCCAGAATATTTACTTACGAAATTTTTTGAATCTTCTTCTTCTTCTGCACAAAATATTCCAGTGTGTTTTGCTGCCATCGAGTGGTTCGCTGATCATCGGCATTTTTGGTACCAAGACTCCGGTGAGTTAAATCGTTCTATCCTGGGAGGATATATTCCATAACCTCGGGTACTTGAGGGGAATAATTTCCTTAAGGACACACTGTGTATTCAGTGGGCTCGATTTGTTCCTTCAACGTTTCAAAAATTATTTTGAAGTTCGAATATTATTTTTCAGAATTGTTTCTACTAACTTTCTATTTTATTTTTTCAGAAAGATTATTGTTTTATTTACTTACAGCAATACAGATAAATAACAATCTTAACAAAATTATATCTATTATATTCTGTATTCTGTCTGAATTTTACTATTCTGATTTGAAGACATAAAAACTTCATCAGGATATTGAAATTAAGAAAACGATTTGAAGAACATAAAAACTTCATCGTTTTTCTGTAAAACAGTATATAAAAACCTTAGTTGTTTTTATTACGTACTGTTTATTGATTACAGTATTATTTATTATTTTGGTTTTGCCATTAATTGATTTCTTCTGTTGTTGACAGTTAGAAATGGCAAATGAAAATGGAAATCCTTCTACGACTGTTGGTGCAACGACGATAGCCTCGTCAAGCCGCACTGCTGTTCCTCCGGCTAAGAAACCGGGGAAATTTTCCGAAACCAACTTTAAAGGATGGCAGCAAAGGATGTTCTTCTGGCTTACCACACTTGGTATGCAGAAATTCACTAGTGAAGAGCCTCTAGTGCCTGCTGCGGACATGCCGGACAATGAAAAGTTTATGGTTGTTGAGGCGTGGAAGCAGGCAGATTTTCTTTGCAAAGGCTATATTTTAAGTGCTTTAGAAGATGACTTGTACAATGTGTACAGTGCAATGAATACTTCGAAAGAATTATGGGACGCACTTGAGAAGAAGTACAAGACAGAAGATGCATGCTTGAAGANAGTTGTTTTTATTACGTACTGTTTATTAATTACAGTATTATTTACTGTTTTGGTTTTGCCATTAATTGATCTCTTCTGTTGTTCACTGTAAGAAATGGCAAATGAGAATGGAATTCCTTCTGCGACTGTTGGTGGCAAACGACGATAGTCTCGTCAAGCCGCACTGCTGTTCCTCCGGCCGAGAAACCGGGAAAGTCGTAACGTTTGGATAAATTGTTTAGTAAACAATGACATGCGAGATTTGACCAAATAATATTGTCAAATGGTTTCAAAAATTAATGAGTGTAAACAAATGTGTTTACGTTAAGAATACTTCAAATCATATAGTCATTATTTGATTATATATGATATGTTGATAAAATATTTAAAATGTGGGGGCTTTTAGCTTATGCATGACAAAAGCCAATGTTAGACGTAATGTCTAAATTATATAATTTTTGAACTCCATTGATATAATAGTTGGAAAAATCATCAGTTGTTTAGTCTTAATAAAGACTAGTTGATGAAACTACTAATTCGGAAGTTGGTCACATGCCTTTCTGGAAAGGTCAATTTCTTTAATGAAAATTTATATTGTTTAGTTCTTTTATGAAATGATGTCACTTTGAAGGTTGTGACTTTTCATAGAAAGATACGTCTGTATAGACATGACCGTTCATGAACGAATATATTAATACGTTGGTCTATAATGAGGTGAACTAACCGATGAACATGACCAAAATCCATTGCAAGTTGGATTTGTTTCATGAATGGAGGTGCTATAATTTGCATATCATATAGACATATGAATGAATAGCATACAAATGCTTGAAAATGGCGGAATGATTACGAAATGTGTTATATATTAAAAGGTTGTGGCCACAACTGATGCCAATCATTCCAGCTGTTGTTATAATTACTACTTTAAGTGTAGTCAATAATCTGATATGCAATCGAAAATCGAGACGTATTAGTCTACAACATAAGGAAGTTCGCATTGAACGTTCATGACAATGAAACGAGTTTTGAAGTATTTAAAATATACTCCAAATTATGCTTTGCACTACAATAAGTTTCCCGCGATAATAGAGGGGTATAATGATGCAAATTAGATCACCGGCTCAACCGATTCTAAACAGTCGGTGGATGAGCGATGTCTTGGAAATCGTCCAAACAAATGTGCATTGACCGCTCTACAGTGGAGGCTGAGTTTATAGCCTTAGCCAAGGTCGGTGAGGAAGCTGAATGGCTCCGGAATTTCTTGGAAGATATTCCATTTTGGCCCAAACCTTTGGCACCTATATGTATACATTGTGATAGTCAAGCAGCAATAGGTAGGGCAGGGAGCGTTATGTATAACGGAAAATATCGTCATACCCGACGGAGACACAATACCGTTAGACAACTACTCTCTAGCGGTGTTATCACAATTGACTACGTAAAGTCAAGAGATAACGTGTCGGATCCACTTCCAAAAGGCCTATCTAGAGAGGCAGTTGAAAGATCATCAAAGGGAATGGGGTTAAAGGCCTAGGACAAGTCATCATGGCGGTAACTCTACCTAGCAGATTGGAGATCCTAAGAGCTAGGTTCAAAGAGATCAAACAAAGATATGAATGAGGGATCAACATTGTCAACTAACTCAACCCATTCTCGTGATGAAGACAATGTTCAAAAACGAGGTAAAGCATTAAGGCTTTTTTGATGAGTCAATAAAGCTTAAAGCTTTTTAATGATTTGCTAAGTCTGGCAGGATATGACCAGATAGTGTGTCTTTAGGATTACACGTTTAGGAATCACCTATGTGAGTGTGAAGTGTAAGCCGCTTCAAGGAGAATGAAAGTAAATGCCCATTCTCTAAGCACTTATGAAACCAGGCGGTGTTCATGGCTGAAACGAACACAACCGTGAGAACCATAGATGGTTAAGGATTGATTGTGTGACTTATGTTGTCTAGGTATACAACAAAGCTCGACGGTTCAAAGATATCAAATCTACCGATTGACCGAGTATATCCGATATAAGTTCTCTACGGAAAGTTCAAAGGGAAACCTACTTATCCAGATGTAATTAATTCTTGCTTGTAAAACACACACACGTCCGTGCATTCCTTTAAGTTTATAGCCATTCCCCATTCATGTGGGAGATTGTTGGGTTTGTTATTTAATAAATAATAACAAAAGAGGTGTGAATGGAAAATTGTGGGAAAAGAAATGGAGGGATGACCCGCGACCCGGTCCGGTCTAGCCCGTTTTTCTTTCCCGGATTAATTTAAATTCGTTTTAAATTTCCCGCAAAAAATTTCCAACAGCCATGACTATTCTGAAAAGTTGCAAACCTCTTCAGAGGGTCACACCTGTTCCAATAGCCATGACTGTTCTGAAAGGTTGCAAACCTCTTCAGAGGGTCACACCTGTTCCAACAGTCATGACCATTCTGAAAGGTTGCAAACCTCTTCAGAAACATCACCAAGTTGGCTATAAATAGACCTTCAAATCCCAGAATATTTACTTACGAAATTTTTTGAATCTTCTTCTTCTTCTTCTGCACAAAATATTCCAATGTGTTTTGCTGCCATCGAGTGGTTCGCTGATCATCGGCGTTTTCGGTACCAACACTCCGGTGAGTTAAATCGTTCTATCCTGGGAGGATATATTCCATAACCTCGGGTACTTGAGGGGAATAATTTCCTTAAGGACACACTGTGTATTCAGTGGGCTCGATTTGTTTTTTCAACGTTTCAAAAATTATTTTGAAGTTAGAATATTATTTTCCAGAATTGTTTCTACTAACTTTCTGTTTTATTTTTCAGAAAGATTACTGTTTTACATACTTACAGCAATACAGATAAATAACACAGGGGTGGTTGGCGATGGGGTGGCTTGGAGTGACAGCTCGCTGGTGTGAGATGGAGATTTCCGGCGGACTGTGGTAGCCGGTTTAAGGTAGGAACTCAAGGGTCCAGGTTTGGTTGAGCGGTGCTATCTTTTTGGAACAAATGAGTCGATAGGGAGTATGAAGAAGACGATCCTCCAAGGGGTGGGGGTCCCTTTTTGCGGCTGATTGGGTTTTTTAGAGTGTATATGGTGTGTTTGTATTTTTAGGTGTAGTTGCTATTATACAGGGGTAGGGATTAGGTTAGGGGTATGGGCCTAGGAATTATGGGCTAGGGAATTGGGCTAAGACTAAAAAAAATGGACTACAAGATTTATAAAGACGGGATAAACCAACCTAAAACTAATTCATCCTTCTAAAATTATGTACAATTATAATATAAAAATATTAAACTAATTTTAATTAATTGAACTAAACTATAAAACATAAAACTATTTTTTGTGTTTTCAAGATTATATAAAAATAAAGATAAGGTACTATTTTGTATATTTTTTATTTAAATTTACCAAAGATACGTAAACTAAAATATTTTTGTAATTTTCATTTTTTTTTTGTAATAAAATAATGTAAAAGAGTCAAAATGAGTTGAAATAGCTATATTAGGCCTAAATTAAATATTTACATACTAAAATATGAAAAATCTTGGGAAGGGTAAAAAATCACATGTCTACATATATTTATATTGTAAAATTTGTTTTTATTATCAATAGAATTTTATACAAGGTATAGCTGGCTATTACTCTCTTTATCAAGTTCATAATTCATTGGATCTTATAGTTGATTTTAATAAAATTTACCTTCTATGTATAGTATTATTATAAACAGTTAAAAGATTTTTTATGCTTAAAAACCAAACACTGTTTATAATATATGTAGAAGATGAGCGCATTTACAAAACCTCAGATAGCTTGAAAGCTAAAATAATGGCTTCATTCATGAGATCTATATGAATTTCGTCCCCCTTTACTACAATTTATTTGTTCAATTTTCAATGCATAGTAGTATATAATCCTGCCAAAACGTAATCAAGAAAGTTTTTGAGGTCAACGACATCGTTACCACCTACCACAGACGTAATAATTTTCAAAACTAAAGGAGTAGAAAACAAAACAAAAAACAAAAATATATAGAATATGTTACGTCTAAAATCTTGAGGAATTAAATAAATTGTTAAATCATTAAAACATATTAATCTTCTTGAATCAAAAAAAAATTAAAGGAAAAGAAAGGATTGTAAGTATGCATCAGATCAATAAATGCATTCACATGTATCTTAATCATAGTTAATTACGAGATAATATATTTGTTTTTCTTAAAGATACAACTACTATTTCAAGATAATAGAATAACAACTTACAGCTAGGACCGGATCAGACCAGATTAGATTTATCATAGGAGAACAACAGTATAACGAAACTAAAAATGGTCCATATCTAACTAGACTAGAGACCATAGACTACGATGTACATAGTTAAACTGCAAACTACATACTCGAAATTCCTGCGCGCACTAAATCTAAAACAGAAGCCTATAACAACATGATTATAACAGAAAAAAGGTGATAGATAGAGATGGTGGAGGAGGGAAAATATAATATGCATGTGCTCAATTCCCTCTGTCCCTTTCATGCCATTAGGTGGACAAAGCGTTCAAAAAGGGACGATTTAGAGAATTCGTCTACGGTAGTAATTCCTTTGAGTTCTTCAAAGCTCTCACTACTAGAATTCCTGGGTAAAGCGACCAAACATTAGCGATCAAAGTTGGTCTGCCAAGAAAAGCGACCAAAGTTGGTCGCTAAACTGGTGAAAATAATAAAATAAAGATTTTAAATAAATTAGCGACCAACGTTGGTCGTAACTTGGTCGAAAATTTTGTCAAACTGTTGACCGGACTGGTCAGACTTGCTTGGTCAAAGAATTACTCAGATTAGCGACCAACGTTGGTCGCTTCATGGGACCCACTTATTAAATTTAAATAATTATAATATTATTTTTAAAAAATAACAAAATATAAATAAATAAAATTTAAAATTAGCGACCAAAGTTGGTCGCTATATAAAGAGAAAACAGGTTGAGACCAACTTTGGTCGCTAATTTGGGACCCAGTTATAAAATTTTAATAATTATAATTTTGTTTAAAAAAAATTATAAAATATAATAAATATAATTCAACTTTAGCGACCAATGTTGGTCGCTCAGTAGAGTATAGACCAACTTTGATCGCTAATCCGGGACCCGGTTAATATTTTAAATATAATAAAAAAGATAAATAAATCTGATTTAAGTTTAGCGTCCAACTTGGGTCGCTAATTTAAAATTATGTATGTTTAGCGACTTGGTCGCTATTTAGGTCAACAAAGGTCAAAATTAAAAATTACTTTTGTATTTAGTAAATAAAGAATATAAATGTTAGCCATTAACACTTTTGTAATACAAGGGATGAATAGTACTACGAAGCGTGCGTGTGTATCTCTATATATATATATATATATATATATATATATATATATATATTACTTACGCTATACTATGCACTAAGTATAAGTGTATTAGGTAATGTTATATCGAATATAGCTTATATATATGTAATATATATACTTACGTTATACTATGCACTAAGTATAAGCATATTAGGTAATATTATATCGAATATGGCTTATATATATGTAATATATATACTTACGGTATACTATGCACTAAGTATAAGCGTATTAGGTAATATTATATCGAATATGGCTTATATATATGTAATATATATATAATTACGTTGTACTATGCACTAAGTATAAGCGTATTAGGTAATACTATATCGACTAAGTATAAGCGTATTAGGTAATATTATATCGAATATGGCTTATATATATGTAATATATATAGTTACGTTGTACTATGCACTAAGTATAAGCGTATTAGGTAATATTATATCGAATATGGCTTATATATATGTCATATATATAGTTACACTGTACTATGCACTAAGTATAAGCGTATTAGGTAATATTATATCGAATATGGCTTATATATATGTAATATAAATAGTTATGCTGTACTATGCGCTAAGTATAAGCGTATTATGTAATATTATATCGAATATACTATATCTACATATATATACTATACACTTAGTATATATATATATATAAGTGTGTGTGTGTGTGTGTGTGTGTGTGTATATATATATATATATATATATATATACTATACACTTAGTATATACACTTAGTTTAAAATGAATTAAAATCCTAAATTTATTTTTAAATTAAACTTAAAATAATTTATTTTTGCTTTATATATGGCGACCAACTTTGGTCGCCATTTTGGTCAAACGGTCAAAAAATAGCGACTAAATTTGGTCGCTATGGTGGTCAAATTAGTCAATACCTATTTGCTACCAAGAATAGCGACCAAAGTTGGTCGCTATGTTTTAATCCAGAGTCAAAATCGGGTTGCCCTACCAAAATGTTATTTTCTTACCAAAAAATTTCCCAAACTCTCTCTCCACATATTCCCTTACACAAATCAATCCCCCCGCCCCTTGCCACTGTCGCCGGAGCTGCTACCGCCGCTACCACTGTCGCCGCTACCACTGTCGCCGCTACCACTGTCGCCAGAGCTGCTGTCTCTCGCCCCTTTCCACCACTGTTTTAATCCTCCTTTTAATCTACCAATGTCACGACCCAAAATTCACTAAGGGTCGTGGTGGCGCCGGACACCTCTGTCAGGCCAGCCTAACTAAATTATTAATTAAATCCTCTTTTAATACTTTTGAAAATCTCAGGTTTTTCCTCCCATTTTTCATAAATAAAAGATCAATACTTGAATTCAAATTTAAATAATAACAATTAGTACACATCTTTCGAAAACCATCCCCAGAACCCGGTGTCACAAGTGCATGAGCATCTACTGATAAGGATATAAAATACAATACAACATCTGTCCGGAATACAATGGACAGAAAGGAAATACAATTTACTAGAAAGGGACTTTAAAAGCTGCGGGCCGCCTTGCATACTGCAACTCACCTAGTCCCCGAATCTTCCGTGCTGCTATGCCTAGTAGGCCGCTAAAGTAACATATACCTGTGCAACAAAAATGCACAGAAGTGTAGTATGAGTACGTAATCAACGTGTACTCAGTGAGTATCCCGCCTAATCCCGAAGGGGTAGAGACGATATGGCCAACTTCGACACTCACTAGGGGTCAATTAACAATATTCTATAAGTGCGAGGATAATCATGGATTTATATATAGAAGTTTCTAATTGTGAGGCCAGGAAACAGGTAAACACCTTCAATAGTAAATCAAGGGCTTCCAAGGTTTATTCTTTATTATCTTATCAATTTATATCAAGCCACGAAGGGCCAATCCCACATTTAAAATTCTTAAGCAACAGATAAACATACGCAAATCACACCGAGGCGACGGCCCGCTCCAACAGGAATGTAAACTGTGCACTGCCGAGGGTCGAGCCGCCCGAACCAATAGATGCATCTATGCAATCTGCCGAGGCGTTCGACCCGTTCCATAAATAAACACATACCCTGCTCGCGAATCATGCATGCGACACAGATGCACATAAAATACATGCTCAAGTAGTCAAATAAGAATTTATCGGAGCTATTTTATCAAATAAAAACCAAATCCTCTTTTAACAATTCAAGAAAATGAATTTAATCCTTTTGACGTTCATTTACTAGTTCAACTTGATTTTTAACAATTCAAATGTCAATAAGATTTCAAATATCCCAAGTATAGCAGTATAGCATGCTTTTGGGTCCTAGACTACCTAGACAATAGCATAATAATAGCTACGCACGGACTCTCGTCACCTCGTGCGTACGTAGCCCCCACAAATAGGAGCACATAACCAATTTAACTCACCTATAGGGTAAATTCCCCCTCACAAGATTAGAAAGGAGACTTACCTCGCTCCGAAGACTCTTAGCCGGTATCCTACATTCTTCCGAAGGCTTGAACCGACGCACAATGCACCAAAACTAGCCAATTAACGACAAACTAATGAGGACATGCTCAAATACTTGTTAAAAATTCAGATTATACAAATTCCCAACTCCTCTTAGTGAAATGACCAAAATGCCCTCGGGCCCACGTGCCCGGAATCCAAAATTTCTCGAAGATAAAGGTTACCCATGACCTTAGGAACTCAAATATATAATTTTCTCTAAATTCCATACCCAAAATCGTGGCTAAATTCCAAGAATATGATTTTCTAGGTTTTTTTCACCAAAACCCCAATTTTTATACTAATTTTCATGTCTATTCCATGGTATAATCTTGTATTTAACTTGGAAATAAGTAGGAGTAGCTTACCTTAACATTGATGACGAAATCTCTCCGTGAAGCTCTCCAAGAATCGCCCAATGAAGTGAAGAAAATGAGAGAAATGGCCAAACATCCGATTTATAAACAATGCTTCTGCCCCCAGCTATTTCCGCTTCTGCGGAATTATTACCGCTTCCGCGGTCACGCTTTTGCTGAAAAAACTCCGCTTTTGCGGACAAGGGGGCTCCAGCCATTTTCGCTTTTGCGGTCAGCCCACCGCTTCTGCGGTTCCGCATCAGCGGATCAAGGGCCGCTTCTGCGGTCCCAGCTGCCCTCACGCTCGACCGCTTCTGCGGCTTCTTTCCCGCTTCTGTGGGGCCGCTTCTGCAGTCCCATCTCCGCAGAAGCGGAAACACCAGCAACCAGCAACTCAGCTATTTCCAAAAATCCATTTTCGATCCGTTAACCACCCGGAATCCACCCGAGGCCCCCTTGGACCCCAACCAATCACACCAACCAGCCCCAAAACACATTACGGACTTGCTCGAGGCTTCAAATCATATCAAACAACGCTAAAAACATGAATTACACCCCAATTCAAGCTTTACGAACTTTAGAATTTCAAATTTCTATTTCCGATGTTTAATTCTATCAAATCACGTCCGATTGACCTCAAATTTTGCACACTAATCATATTTGACATTACGGACCTACTCCAACTTTCGGAATTGGATTCCGACCCCGATATCAAAAAGTCAACCTCCGGTCAAACTTCCCAAAAACCTTCAAATTTCTATCTTTAGCCAAATGGCTTCAAAATGACCTACGGACCTCCGAATTCACTTTCGATCGCGCTCCCAACTCCAGAATCACCATACGGAGCTATTCCCAGACTCGGAATCCCAAACGGACATCGATAACACTGAAATGCACTTCAATCCAAACTTAAGAAATTCCTTCTAAAATGCTAACTTCCACATTAGGCGCCAAAACGCTCCCGGGTTATCCAAAACCCGATCCGGGCATACGCCCAAGTCCGAAATCATCATACGAACCTGCCGGAACCTTCAGATCCCGATTCCGAGGTTGTTTACTCAAAATTCCAATCCTAGTTCATTCTTTCAACTTTAAGCTTCCGAAATGAGGATTCTCTTCCCAAATCAACTCCGAACTTCCCGAAATTCAATTCCGACCACGCGTACAAGTCATAATACCGGAAATGAAGCTGTTCATGGCCTCCGACTGCTGAACGGAGCGCTAGCACTCGAAACGACCGGTCGGGTCGTTACATTCTCTCCCACTTAAACATACGTTCGTCCTCGAACGTGCTGAGAACCATATTGAAGTAGTCTGAAATCACTATTTAGCACCTCATGCACATTCCCGTGCTACCACAACTTAGCTGAGCATGCTAGCTCGATAAATTCTGAAGATATTCCCTTTTATCAAGCAATTAAGCCTTAGAGCCTTATTCCAACATCCGGAATCCTATGCCAAGCCTGCTTCCAACATACGATCACCATATCAATCACCACACGCTGTACTCAAACAAGATTGCATAACTTTGTTGAATTCACACTTTGCATTACCCACTAGTAGGGCAACAATAACCCCCCTTTTTTTAATCAACTTAGTCTAAATCCTACTAATCTGATGCTCCCATTGCATCCCATGACACATACAGGTCTTACTCTAACCTTTACCATACCGCCATGACGGAAGAGATGTACTAACATTCATAAGCAATTGCCGAGTCAACAAAACATTAGGTCTATACTCTTGACAAGGCCTTCACCTCATTCTGAACCCAATAATGGTCTTATCTCCATAACATACCTCATATAGCTGGATTGCACAAAATCCTAGATCAAGGGATCTCGTCTCATCCGATACAACTGCTCATGCAATAAGCCACCCCAGAAATTGTTAAAATCTCATATGATGCTACCCTGCGCCAATAGGCCACCAATTTGAACGCATTGCAAAAGGAAAACGAACTCTGGGAGGAACCTAACTCCCGCACTACTACGGACTTTCCTTAGAAAATAGGAAGCGAAACACACAAAAATAGCATATAGGAAACTACACTCATATCACTCTGTTGCGGCGTGCAACCCGATCCACACAGCATAACCATGGTGGCGTGCCACCCAGTCCTCACAACATAACCATGGCGGCGTGCCACCCGATCCAAATAACATACCTATGGCGGCGTGCCACCCGATCCAAACATAGAACTCGCATAGGGAGATATACATCGAGCTAAATTGCCCATTACAACAAGATATCGAATTTGGTCACAAGCACGCTAAGTGCATAATACCATCCCTAGGGGGACATATAGCGCTATAAGCTACGAAACTCAAGCACAACTGAGGTGCGATATATAATCTGAATCTCAAGAGCCCGTATTCACATTTAAACCCATCCACCGACCTCAAGTCGATCCTGATCACATCAAACTAAGCCAATAACCTTTCAAAGGTCCATACTAATTTGCCTCTTCTCATAACACACAAGAACAACCGTCATAACCGGAGCGAACCTCCACAGTCCATAACCCAATAAACAGAGTGTCCTCCAGGAATAAATTCTCAATTTAATGATATTACCACAATCCAAATACTTGGTCTAGATCTTAAATCAGTCAAGTGACTTCGTGCCACATTTATGAAACCTTCCTGTGGGATACACCCCTCACAACCTACTATAACAATTTACTAGGTCTTACCTCCAACCCACCGACCGCACTAACGCTGAAAAGCGATCAAGAATCATTAACCATGATACAAGCCCTCTTTACAAAACACCACTCAGGTGACGCTGAAGGCAATGCCGACTCACTTTAAACACCAAAGCTCCTTTCCTACTCATCTGAGCCCGTGACATCCTTACCAGCACCAAGCTGCAACCTTGATCCTCACTTCGAATTTCTATGCTACTCACTGCACCCAATGTGCCAACATACGATAGAACACGATTTTTAACACTAACATCTTAACACTTCATCCTATAAGAACCTTCTACTTAACTCACTTCTGGAGTACCATAGCAGCACACAGGCGAATTTTTCATAACCGTAGAATATGCAAATCTCTAAGTAGTGGTCTAAGCCACCATAGCCCCTTTCGGAATCTGCTTCCACACAACATGCCATAACAATAGAAGGCCTTTAAATAACATCAGTTGCGGCGACTGACAAGCATGATACGTACCGTCACAAATCACTCACATAACTCGATCACGCTGCAGAAACTAACTGCCAACACCAATATGCCAAATTCAACTACGGCCAATCAACTACCTTCTTCCAATTTATCCTTGATTGCCTTGAAGATATTACTGATTTCTTCCAGCACGTAACATACTCCCTCTGCACTCATCCTGAGCGACCTCGAATCACGAGACCATGCTGTCTCAAATCCCACGAACCATTTCATACCTCTCAACTGCTACATCTCAAGTTAGAATATCACAGATCATTCTGAGTCTCCATTCATAAGCTGCTGCAAAAGCTTGATTCTCAACTGCACCTATAGGCTCGAAATCATTAAGCACCATACTCTACCTCTTTTTGAACCCATTAGGACCGTTACTGAGAGCCACCCGCTCTGACTTGGTCCCGAATATAATTAGCTCCATAAATTTTACAACACATGAACACCCTCTCGACGAGGCACCCGGCGGAATCACTTCCTTTGAGACCTGCATTTATACAAGGCATAAATCCTGATTCCTTCCCCAAGACTAAACATGAGCCAATAAGGCCAACCATAACATGCATTTCAACCATCCCTTGCTCAATTCCTTCTTATGTTCTTTCTCGTAGCTAGGTAACCCCTCAATATGCTAATAACCAGAAACTTTGCGAGTAGTTAACTCTGTAACCCCATCATAGGCGGTGAGACTCTCCCACTTAGCTTGAAGCCATAATTTCACCAATCTGGAACTCACTCGTCCTTTTTATCTCTTATTGACATAACCTTGCACAATCAACCGCCAAAATTCTCGAGATCTCTCTGTAAAACCCCCTTCTTATACTCTAAGTCATCCACCACATTCGCACGATCGATCCTTTCGCTACATACCCGATAAGATTCTTCGCAGAAGCCTCGCCAACCACGCGACTGCTAATCTGCTCACTTGGCTAACCCACCTATAGAAGGCTCTCCCCGGCATCCTCCAACACTGCTGCACAGGGTACAATTGCTGCGACATCAATGACCCTTTCCTGAGTCTGAGCTCACACTCCAGTTGAATAGGTCAATTTTACCCCTTTTGGACATCATTGAAATGTGCGACAACATCCTCCCAATTCAAAGCCATGCTGCATCCTTCTTCATTTAGGCGGCTTCTTTCCGTTATATTAAACCTCTGGCCGCACAAGGACCCCTACTTCAAATTGAATTCGTAGACCCCAATCACCAGTCACTAATATTATCAAATCACTCCAAACTCTCCTTAAGGTACGTGGTCCTTCCACTGCAAGCCCATATGCATCTCCGCCACTCTCCCACTTTGGCGGAACTCATCCCCTTAACCAACTACTCAACCTTTGCTTCCTATACCTGGCTTTTTAGCAATTTGAAACTCTGCATGACACTTCCCACATGCCTTTCTCATCTTTTGCTGCTCAGTTGCTGCCTTAATAAGAATTTATCTTCATAGAACTTGAATCCTCAATTTGCAACTAACTCCAAACCTTTTCGAAGGTCCTCTTTCTCGAACCGTTAACAATAGAAATACTGATTCAATCCTGAACCACCGCATCCTGCGATATCTGATGGTTGTATCTCCGATACTATTTCCCAACACCTTGCCTCAAAGGCGAATTGTAGAAGATCATATCACCGACAAACTTAATACGTCCAATTAGGACGACAACACCCAGTATAGAAGAAAAATTCCACCACGCTTGCAATTACTAAGTCCCATTACTTCCACCAGTCCACATATGACCCTTCTTAGTTCGATTGCCTTTCCCCCTACCGGGAATAAAATATTGAATCTCTTGATTATGCACTGAGTAAACCTCCCTTGAAATCATTCACTGCCCCGACACGTGGGCAACACCCTACCATCATATTACTACTGCAGAATAGTCATTTATAAGCATCGCGGCAACTTGGTCCTAGCCTCAAAGCCCTCGAAAATACCGCTACTGGGCTGAAACAATAAAATATTCTTCCATAAGGCGACGACAATAATCTGATCAGCTATACCGGGAGAAACATCCTGCATCACATCTGTAGTACCATTACGGTTCTTTAATTTTCGATTTACATCAAGCGTTTCGCGTCGCATAAGATTGAGAGGAAAGAAACAAAGGCATAAGCATCACATGAAATCGAATCGCACGACAAGGAATCAAGAAGGGAAGTACTCCTAACAGTCCTGCAGCCTCCCGAGGATAAGTACAGACGTCTCCGTACCGATCCGCGAGACTCTACTAGACTTGCTCATGACTCGTGAGACCCCAGGAACCTAGTGCTCTGATACCATGCTGTAACGACCCAAATCCACTACGGGTCGCGATGGCGCCGGACACCGTTGTCAGGCAAGCCAACTAAATTATCAATTAAATCCTCTTTTAATACCTTTGAAAATCTAAGGGTTTTCCTTCCATTTTTCATATATAAAACAATCTCTGTTTCGATTCAAATTAAGAAATAACTATTAATACACATCTTTCGAAAAACCATCCCAGAACTCGGTGTCACAAGTGCATGAGCAACTACTGATAAGGAAAATAAAATACAATATCTGTCCGAAGTACAATGGACCGGAAATAAATAAATAAAGTACGAGAAGGGAACTACACTAGCTGCGGGACGCCTCGAACAACGCAGCTCAGCTAGTCCCCAAATTATCCGTGCTGCTATCAAATGTAAAATATACCTGTGCAACAAAAATGCACAGAAGTGTAGTATGAGTACGTAATCAACGTGTACTCAGTGAGTATCCCGTCTAACCCCGAAGAGGTAGAGACGAGATGGTCAACCTAGACACTCACTAGCGGTCCAATAATAATATACTAAATGTGTGAGGAAATCATGGATTCATATAGCATGTTCTAATTCACGAAGCTGTAAAACAGGTAAACACCTTTTAACAATTAACAAAGGATTTTTAAGATTTACTCTTTATTATCTTTTCAATTTATATCAAGCCACGACGCGAAAATTTCACGTTTAAAAATTCTCAAGCGACAAATAACATGCGCAAATCACACCGAGGCGACGGCCCGATCCAATAGAAATGTAAACTATGCACTGCCGAGGGTCGAACGGCACGAACCATAGATGCATCTATTTAATCTGCCAAGGCGTTCGGCCCGTTCCATAAATAAACACATACCCTGCTCGCGAATCATGCATGCGACGCAGGTACATATAAAATACATGCTCAATTAGCCAATTAAGAATTTATCGGGGAATAATTATCCAAATAATACCAATTCTCCTTTAACAACCTTTAAGAAATGAAGCTTAGTCCTTTTAGAAATTTACTTACTAATTCAATGTGATTTAAGCAATTCAGGTTATCCATGGGTTCACAATTAATCCAAGTATAACATGCTTTTGGGTCCTATCTACCCGGACAATAGCATAATAGTAGCTACGCACGGACTCTCATCACTTCGTGCGTACGTAGCCCCCACATATACGAGCACATAATCAATTATTTCACCTAGGGGGACAATTCCCTCTTACAAGGTTAGAAAGGAGACTCACCTCGCTCCGAAGACTCATAATCCGCATTCTACATTGAACCGATGCACATTGCACCAATACTAGCCAATTAACGACAAACTAATGAGAACATACCCGAATACTCGTTAACAATTCAAATTATACAAATTCCCAACTCCGCTTAGTGAAATGACCAAAATGCCCTCGGGCCCACGTGCCCGGAATCCGAAATTTTTCGAAGATAAAGCTTACCCATGACTTTACTAGCTCAAATATACAATTTACTCCTAATTCCATGCTCAAATTCGTGGCTAAATTCCAATTTATAAATTTTTAGGTCTTCTTCTAAAAACACCAATTTCCCCACAATTTTCATGCATAAATCCATGATACAATCTTGTATTTAACTTGGAAATGAGTAGGAGTAACTTACCTTGATATAGATGACGAAATCCCTCTTTGAAGCTCTCCAAAAATCGCCAAATGAAGTGAAGAAAAGGGGTGAAATGAGCAAAATCCGACTTTAAAACAACCCCTCTGCCACCAGCGATTTTCGCACCTGCGGTGCATTTTCCGCTTCTGCGGATGTCGCTTCTGTGGAACCTTGACCGCATCTGCGGTCCACGAACCTTCAATCAATTCCGCTTCTGCGGCTCCCTCTACCGCTTCTGCGGGGCCGCTTCTGCGGTCCCATTTCCACAGAAGCAGAAATACCAGCAATCAGCAAACCTTAGCCTTCCCAAAAATTCATTTTCGATCCGTTAACCACCCGAAATCCACCCGAGGCCCCCGGGACCCCAACCAATCACACCCACCAGTCCCAAAACACATTACGAACTTGATCGAGGCCACAAATCACATCAAACAACACAAAAATCACGGATTACACCCCAATTCAATCTTTATGAACTTTGATTTTTCCAACTTCTATTTCCGATGTTTAAACCTATCAAATCACGTCCGATTGACCTCAAATTTTACACGCAAGTCATATTTGACATTACGGACCTACTGCAACTTCCGGAATCGAATTCCGACCCCGATATCAAAAAGTCAACCTCCGATCAAACTTCTCAAAAACCTTCAAATTCCTATCTTTAGCCAAATGGCTCTAAAATGACCTACGGACCTCCGAATTCACTTCCGATCGCGCCCCCAACTCCAGAATTACCATACGGAGCTATTCACAGTCTCGGAATCCCAAACGGACATCGATAACACTGAAATGCTCTTCAAGCCAAACTTATGAAATTTCTTCTAAAATGCTAACTTCCACAATAGGCGCCAAAATGCTCCCGGGTTATCCAAAACCCGAACCGGGCATACGCCCAAGTGCAAAATCATCATACGAACCTGCTTGAACCTTCAGATCCCGATTCCGTGGTCGTTTACTCAAAATTCCAATCCTAGTTTATTCTTTCAACTTTAAGCTTCCAAAATAAGAATTCTCCTTCTAAATTAACTCTGGACTTCTAATCTAAATTAACCTACTGGTTGATTGTGAGTATTTGTGATGGCCTGAGGGCATTTCTATTTTGTTTAAATGTTGTGATTGTGGTATGTTTACCTATATGAACTTTATCTCGTGGGAGTTGTGAGGTGAGTTGTCAGTGTGACCGTGAGGCTGATGAGGGCACGGGATGCTAGTGATTAGATTTCAGGTACTGGGACTCGTGAGTTGTAAATGTCTGAGATTTGGTAATTCGTGGACATTGTTGGATAAGACCTGATTTGAACACCGTCGTAGGATCTGAGTTATTGTTTTGTTTTCCCTTTACTGTATTGTGACTTAGGATTTGGGATGAGTTTTTGCCCATTCTCATGTGTCATCATTCTTAATATTTTCGTTGTTACTTGTTGTTCTTTTCCCTTATTGTGACTGTAGCATTGTTGGTCATTTCGTACAGTCTTTATATAAATATATATCATGTTCCGTTGTTCCAACCTTTGCACTGTTTATTAGACCAGTAGGTGTCTCGACTGTTCCTCGTCACTACTCCACCGAGGTTAGTCTTGATACTTACTGGGCACCGCCGTGGTGTGCGCATACTACTCTTCTGCACATTTTTGTTGTGCAGATCCAAGTATTTCCCACCCAGTTCTATCACCCTTGGGAGGAGGCGTTCTGTAGAGACTTCGAGGTATATCTGCTACGTACGCAGACCGAGGAGTCCCTTTCTATCTTCTGTAATAAGTATAGCCCTTTCAGTATTATCCCTTGTTTATATATTTCCTGAGTTAGATATTTTGGGAATTTTGTTAGCTTCGAAAGTTGTTATAGTATGTGCCGAGCGGCACCTTAAACACTGTTTATTTTTATTATTCCGGTTTTAGTTATTTCTTCCGCAATTATTGTTTATATTCCGCATTGCTAGGCTTACCTAGTCATAGAGACTAGGTGCCGTCACGATGGTTCACGGAGGGCGAACCGGGGTCGTGACATCTTGATTTCTAGGTGCGTTTCTTCAGCTCTGTATTTTAATTTTTGAGAAGAAATGAAGCTTCAAGTCTACTGTAATGCTTCTGTTTTTTGGTTTAGATCGATCTAAATTTTGTTACTGTTCCTCCTTTAGTTTTATTTTCTCTTTGTTTGATCCAAATTAGTTTAGCAAGTAACTAAAAACGTAAGTTTATAATTCAACGATTGCTCTAACAACTTGACATATTGGACTAAGAAAGAGAGTATAGTTTGCTCCACTGTCCATGTATAACTTAGATCCCTTCTCACAAGTATTTGCATGTTTGTATGTCGCATCCCAAATTTCGTCAGACATTCCTCTTCCTAGTATATGTGAAATCATAAATAATTAAGTTTCAGTTGATTTATACAAAGATTCTTTTTCATACATAATTTAGATTTGTTTATCCAGCAAATTAAAGGAATATTCTAGTGAATTCACAGTAGAGGCTTACAGTTCTAAGCTTCCGTGTGTCAACAGTGGCCAACTTCAAGGATATATGATTGAGATTTTTATCTTCCTATACCACATATGAAACCTTATTACCCTCAATGTTTAAGGTTTGAGTTAATTACATTTCAGTATACCAAATTACCATTTATATACTATAATTCAAATCAGGGATATAATTAAGGGTGAATTTATTTTAGGCATAATTATAGGACCGTATCTTCTCACTTTTCCCCCCTCCCCACGTTTTACCTTTATCCGTAACTGCGTCTGTTTTGAATTCCACCATTGACCTCAATTAAAAATCTTTGAAGCTTTGAATTCAAATTTGAGTTTTCAAAAATTATTATTTGTTTTGATTGCGTGTTGTTGTAAATAATTGGGAATATGTTTAGGAGTTTATATCTCAATTTTGAGGGGTTTTGGTGAAGATTTAGACTTGGTTTAGGCTGAATTTCAGATTGAAACTAGAAGAAGAAGAAGAAGAAGAAGAAGAAGAAGAAGACATAATTCCAGAAATTGTAGATAAATTGTAGAAAAATTGTAGACTGTTTTTTGCAGAAGATTTTGTAGAAGCTTTAGTCATTTTGGATTTGTGAAAACAGAAAACAATGCATCTACAATCAGAATACAAATAATCTACAATTTATCTACAAGATATCTACAGACTGGATACATTGAATTTTAATATCCCAATTCCCATTTCAATTGTAGCATTGTCACGACCCCAAACCCGGTCGTGATGGCGCCCAACACTAATGCTAGGCAAGCCCGACCATTTACTCTCTCAACCTGAGCACAAAGCTCAAAACCAATTAATCAGATACTTAAAATCAAATATTAATACTCGTAGTTGAAATACTCAATTAAAATAATACGAAATACTGACATAAACTGTAACTCCCAAAGACCTGGGGTCATCAGTCTAGAGCCTCTAACTAATACAGAGTCAAGAATCCTCAACATAAGTATGTTCTAAAGTGCGGAAATAAAAAAGGGATAAGGGAGGAGTCGGGTCCTGCGGACGTCATAGCAGCTACCTCGACCACTCCTGGAACTCTGGAAACCAGCGGCTAGCACAACTAAGCTCCGAAGTACCTGAATCTGCACACAAGGTGCAGGGAGTAGGGGGTGAGTACTACCAACTCAGTGAGTAATAAGCATATAAAATGTCTGAAGATAACAAATCCACGAAATGCCACAAAGTAAAGCTAAAACTAACAGTCCAACACCTAACTACGAACCAACAGCAAAACAACTTCAAATATATCAGTCAAGTATAATGTAAGGATGCAATGCAATGCACATGACCGCTACGGCACGTAGCCCGATCCATTTAACGTCGACGACGCTCACTGGGGGTGTGTACAGACTCCGGAGGGGCTCCTTCAGCCCAAGCGCAATATAATCATACCATTCACTGCGGCGTGCAGCCCGATCCATACTCAGTCCACAATATGCATATGAGTCACGTAACAGATTCAATTAATTTCCCAATTTCCAATTTATTAAGAAGAATATACTTTAGATATTTAACTTCAGGAAAAGTGACTTAGCATTTCATAACAGTGATTAAACACAGGACTGAGATCAATGATTATACAAAGCATGCTATCACAATGAAATTCATCCTCTAAGGATGCTACAGATCGACACAAGGCCCCAAACACGGCAATAAGCCCAGATATATTCAATACAGGGTGCGTATCAGTCGCCAATATAGAAACATTCTTGTTCGGGATGGACCAAGTCACAATCCCCAGTCAAAACCAATCCCGCACCTGCCATGGGGTGCGAGTCACGCCCTACAATAGCGTCACAATGTGATAAGCCGGGGTTTCAAACCCTCAAGCCATCATATACACCAACTACTCACCTCTAACCGGCCGTAGACTGGTCCGCAATGCCTTTTCCCTTTGTATCGACCTCCTCGCGCGTCGAATCTAGTCAAAATCACAGCGAATACATAAATATGGGTTAAAGAAACATAACGCAATCAAAAATACTCGAAAAGTACAAAAAATTCACGAAGTTGGTAAAACCCGAGCCCCTGGCCCACTTCTCGAAAAATTCCGAAAATCACACCAACGGATTCCTCGTCTCGCCACGAGTCCGTACATATAAAGTTTACCGAAAACGGAGCTCAAATGGCCTTTCAAATCCTAAAAATTCTTTTTCAAAAACCAAGCCCTAGTTCTTCACAATTTCTACCCACTTTCATGAATTTGAGTGTTGATTCTTCCATAAAATGGTGTTTTCTAGTCAAGAGACTTACCTCAAATCAATACCCGTTGAAATCCCCGTCAAAATCGATCAAAAAGCTCTCAAGGCGGTGTAAAAATGGTGGAAAAATGAAGGGTTTCGCGACTGAAATAACCCTTAAAACTATTCTGTCCGCCCAGTCTTTCCTCTATGCGATCGCAACACTACTAATGCGATCGCATATCACAATCTCAAACCTCCCAAAAATTCCTTCTACGCGATCGCAGAACACCCCTTGCGATCGCAGAGCACTCCTTTCCTCTTCTACGCGATCGCACACCTAGCCACGCGACCGCACTGACCAAACTCCCAGACCTATGCGATCGCAGAGCCCTTTACGCGATCGCATAGTGCAAAAATCTGAGCTCCCTCCAATTCTTCTATGCGATCGCAGCCCTGTGCTCGCGATCGCGAAGAGCTAATTTGCTCTGCAAATTTCTGCTGCATTTTTCAACATCAAAAATCCCCGTTAGCCATCCGAAATCACCCCGAGGCCCTCGGGACCTCAACCAAAAGCACCAACATACTCCAAAACATCATACAAACTTGTTCCAATCACCAAAACACGTCAAACAACACAAAAACCATCAAATTACCACGGATTCAAGCCTAAGTTAAACTAAAACTTCCGAAACTTGCATTTGACCAAAACCCGACCCAACGACGTCCGAACGACTTGAAAATTTGCAGACATATCCAAAATCACCTAACAAAGCTACTGAAACTCTCAGAATTCCATTCCGACCCTCGGATCAAAATCTCACCTACCAACCGGAATTCGCCAAAATTCAACCTTAGCCAATTCAAGCCTAATTCTACACCTGACCTCCAAATTGAATTCCGACTTCACTCCTAAGTCACAAATCATCCCCCGAAGCTACCCGAACCACCGGAACTCACATCCGAGCCCTCTAACTACATAGTCAACTTCCGGTTGACTTTTTCCAAAGCAAGCTTCCTTCAAAAAGGCTAAGTGCCATATTTCCAACTAGAACCAATCCAATTCTACCCGATCAACTCAAATACTAATATTAAATCATGGAGGGACATAATATGGGGGAAACGGGGCGATAACTCACGTGACGATAAGAAAAAATAGACTAGGCGGGTAATTTAGATACTATGCACATTTTTGGTAATAAGGTTTCATATATGGTATAGATAAGAAAAAATTCCTATATGATTAAAATGTTTTTGTGATAAGGTGAGTATTTTATAATGTGCTTAATCTGCTTTGGTGATGTTGTTAATTTTGTTTCATTGTAAAAAAAGAACAACTGGACCAAACACACCCTAGAGCTTACACATTTTCAAAAGGAATTCGGCCTTGAACTTGACGGGTATCTACTTGGGCATTTTTGGACTTTTGTACTGCAAGTTGGGCCTTAAACTCGATGGATCGCTGGTCGTTTGTGGGCTGTGATGTACAATTTCTAACTGCATAATATATTCTCCCTCCCTTTCATATTAAATGAGTTACTTTCCTTTTTAGTCTTTCCAAAACAAATGACACATTTTTAAATTTATAAATAATTCAACTTTAAACATCCGTAGTTTGCTTTAGGCACGCAATTAAATCATTACAACTACGGGTATGGTTCCCATGGCGTAGTTGTGATACCTAATTTCAAAGTAGATTTAAATAGGAGCATCCTTAGTTTGCTTCAGTGAAATACAAATCTTTTTAAAAATAAATCGAGGCGTGACATTCACAATTGAATCACCTATGGCCCTCACATTAATATTATAACATAGTGTAAAAAAATATTTTTAACATTCGTAGTTTGCTTTAGGCGCGTTTATAACGAAATCCTCATAGCTACGGGTACGTTTCCCGTGACGTAGTTGTGATATTTAATTCCAAATCCGGGGGTAGATTTATGTGACACGGCCACAACTTCTAATAACGTTAATAAATTAGACATGTTGTAGATCGTGGGTACGGTTCCCGTGACACGATTAACAATGTGTAGCAAACAAACAAGTGTACGACAATCGTAACTTGTTCCAGAATAATTTCATAAAATAATTAAAAGCGGTTTAAAAGTCTAATAATGCACAACTAGGTTTAAAACATGTAGTAAATCAGATAATAGGCCAATATTAATAGTTTAAGCGGCCGTGCTAGAACCACGGAATCCGGGAATGCCTAACACCTTCTCCCGGGTTTACAAAATTCCTTACTTAGAATTTCTGGTTCGCAGACTTTTAAAATTAAGTCGAAATTTCCTCGATTTGGGATTTTAAAATAAATCGGTGACTTGGACACCAAATAAACTATTCCTAGTGGCGACTCTAAAGAAAATAATCTCATTTCGAATAATGTCACTTTAATTGGAAAAACGCTCATATATCCGCCCACGGGTGGTAAACAAGGAGGTGTGACAGCTCTGGCGACTCTGTTGGGGACAAAAACCCAGAACTTCCGGTTTATGGTTCAAGAATCGAGCTTAGAATAACTGTTATATTTGGCTTTTATTTATTATCTGATTTTTATTACATGTTTGGGTCTAATGTGCTAAATGCCGAAGAGAATAGGATGTTGCGTCTCCGCATATTGGAGATGTGGGACGTCTGGTCTAATGGTAGGGAACCGCCAAGTGCAATCCCTAGGTTCCCTGAGTTGATCCCCAAGTCAGGTAAGGTTACCAACGCCCCTGTGCCCAACTCGCTCATCCCATGCTGGCACCATCCAATAATCCTAGAATGCCTTCTGTGGTTCGCCCCCAGGAACCGGTTTCAAGGGCACCGCCTCCAATGTTCACATTTCAGGGTCCACAGCTTCAACCGAAAATAACGTATGTGAACCCGTACTTCTTCGCTCAACCTCCGCAATATGATCTCTCGGTGGAGCACGCAAAGGTGGTTAAAAATCCCGAGCAAGTGGAAATGGCTCGGAAGATGAAGAGCCTGGAACAAAGCCTGAAAAACATGCAAGGTCTGAGTGGTCAAAAGAGTGTCTCATACTCTGACCTCTGTATGTTTCCCCATGTCCAGTTGCCAGCTGGCTTCAAGATGCAAAAATTTGAAAAGTACGACGGGAATGGAGACCCGATCTCCCATTTGAAAAGATATTGCAACCAGCTAAGAGGGGCGGGCGGAAAAGAAGTACTTTTGATGGCCTATTTCGGAGAGAGCTTAACCGAAATTGCATCAGAGTGGTATATGGACCAAGACATCTCCAACTGGCACATATGGGATGACCAGGATCGGGATTTTGTCAGATAGTTCCAGTACAATGTGGACATAGCTCCGGACAGAAATTCTTTGTCCAACTTCAAAAAGAAAACCGCGGAAAGCTTCCGCGAATATGCTGTCAAATGGCGTGAGCAAGCTGCCAGGGTAAAACCTCCAATGGACGAAATTAAAATAATCACTGTCTTTCTACAGGCCCAAGAGGCGGACTACTTCCATAACATGATGGCTGCTATGGGTAAACCATTCGCTTAGGCTATCAAAATTTGGGAAATGGTTGAAAACGGTTTAAAAACAGGTCGAATCTTGAGTCATGCGGCTTTTAAGGCCACATCATAGGCTGCTCAGAATGATTCGGAGGGTTTGATGAACAACAATGGAAGTGAAGAGGGAGCCATGATGGCTTCAAGCTCAAGGGGGGCCCGCAGGTCATTCAGCCAATCATATGTGCCTCCTACGGTCCCACCACACTATTATCCCTTTCAAGATGATGCTTATGCCGTGGCACCGCTCCCTATGCGGTGATGAACGCACAACCTTACACGCGGACGCAACATTATCCGCAAAATCGAGCTCCACCTCCCAGAAACGCCCATCCTTACCAAGTTCCATATAATCCCCAACCAAATGATCCCCAATACAATACTCGCGCAAGAGAGCCTTTCAGAAAGAATCAGTTCACCCCTATTAGTGAATCGTATTCAAGCTTGTTCCAAAAGATAATCAGGCTAAATCTATTGCATCCAGTGGCCCCGAACCGACCAAACCCCGAGTCCCTAACGCACTGAGCTGATGCTAGATGTGAATACCACTCTGGAGCAGTGGGACACAGTACAGAGGAATGTTGGACCCTCAAAAGGGCAGTTGAAGATTTGATTGAAGCTGAAAGAATTGTTTTTCGGGATGAAGAAGCTCCTGATGTGATGAACAATCTGTTGCCTGCCCACAACATTGGGCCCATAGTCGGAATGATTTGTGAAGATGAGGAATTTGATCCGGCACTGAAGGCCATTGCAGCCATTACCGAGAAAGAAGAAATGCCAAAAAATGGTCGCCAGGCATGAAAGTTCCCAATCAGACGGGAATCTTGTTAGTCAGTCTTGCTATCCTTTCTGCATCCGGATTATTTAAGGGTGTTATCTGGATGTTTTACTTTATTGTCTTGCTTTTCGATGTTAACCCTTCTATCACTTGAAATTCAAAAAAAAATTCAAAAATCAAAAATTAAATGAAATTAATATTTCATTGTCCAGGAATATCTCTTTTCTTAATCTTGTCGTTTTTCTTATTCTCTTTTTAGTTCTGTTAAATGCAGATTTCAATAACATGACATGCTTGCGGACTTTATGCCCAGATCTTAAAATGCTGTCAGACTCCGAAATAATGAATCAAGGATTAGAATGCAATGAAAATATGTTTAAGAAAAGTATACAAAGACTCGGAGCAACTAAAGGAAAATTGGCTCCAGACTGGAAAGGTCCATACATTGCAACAAGAGTACTGCCAGAAGAGAGCGTTGTACTTGGGACACATCGAAGAAATGTCCCTGAAATAACTGTCAATGCAAATACAGAAAAGATACTATATTGGATCTTCTATACATCATTAATGTTCTCCGGTTGGGATGAAGAAGGCTTTCTTTCTTAGTATCCAAATATTCAACCCTTTGCAAACCCTTTGAGCGGCTCCCATTCTTTGATTACCCTCTTTGGAACCTGGAAGTTATTATTGAAAAAAATGATGAATGAAAAATGAAAAAAAGAAAAGAAAAGAGAATAAAAGGAAAAATACCCAAAAAAAGGAAAAAAAGACAAAGAAAATGAAATGAAAAAAAAAAAAGAGGAAGTGAAAAAGGAAAGGAAAAAGAAAGAGAAAAGAAAACAAAAACAGAAGAAAAACAAAAGAAAATCAAAATCAAAATTCCCTGAACTATGTTCGACTTGATTCCGAAAGGATACGTAGGCAGCCTCTCGCTGGCGTTCAGTCACACCAAAAAAAAATCAAATTCCCCCAAAAGTGAAACTAGGGCAGAAGTTATAATGGTTCGGCGGTGGTTCGCCTGAAAGGTTCCAAAGTTGTAACTCAATCCAAATTTTTTTTACCCCAAATCCTTTTCAAGTCCTTTCGATCAATCGGTAAAGATGTCAAAATTGGAGGATACAGTTACTTGGATATGATACAGCCAAATGAGAACAGTGAAATGAGAGAGTCTTATTGGTGAAAACACACACGGGCACCGTGAGGCGACAATAAGCAGAGAAATAAAATGAGAGAGTCTTATTGGTGAAAACCCACACGGGCACCATGGGGCGATGGTAAGCAGAGAAATGAGAAATGAGAGAGGTCAGCTCGTGAAAACCCGCAAAGGACGCCCCAGATCGAAAAGAGGATCCTCACAGCCATCGGCATCGACAGAGTCCTGGCAAGGTTTCTGGATTTTGAGGCAAAAGTTGTGATGAATTTCTGAGAGTTGGACGGTTTACACAGATCAGGCATCTAGTCCAAAAGGCATGTCTTGTTCATTGAAGTCCGCATGTACTCCAGAAAAGTCCTTCTTTCCTTTCCCCGAAAGGGATACATCTTGTTTAAACTCATTCTCCATTCCATTATTTGTTTTTCTTTGAATCCCTTTCGGTCTAACTCTATTCCGAAACTGAGACAATGAAGGGATGGCATGACTGATTTACAGGGTTCTCATTTGACACGAGCTAATGTGCAATAAGGCACCCAGCCTCGTCAAGGGCATCAAGTCGACTTCGACCGGCCATGGTGGCTGATGTTTTGAAATTGCAAACTCTTGGAAATTGAAAAGGTTGAGTCCCACGTGGATAACCGTCTCGGCAAAGATTTAAAAAATCCAAGGTACCCTAAATGCTCTGCAATTGATGTTGGAAGAAAGAAGCCAGAAAAGAAAGGCCTACGAAGGAGAAATGAAGTTGGAAAAGGTTAAGTCTCACGCGACTAGCCACTGCAGCAAGTTTGATGAGCCAAAAGTTCCCCAATGCTCCGAAGTTAAAAAAAAAGAAAAAACAAGGAAGGAAAAAGAAAAAAAAGAAGAGAAAAGAAAAACAACACGTCAGAAGGGAAGGGCCTATAGAGGCAAAATAAGTTCGAAAAGGTTGAGTTCCACCGACCAACCATCATGGCAAAGTCTGGAAAAACCAGAGGATCTCTAGGGCGTGAAATGAAATCGGTCCTTAGTGAACAAACCATCGCAGTTGAGATCTTCATCAAAGAAGTCGGGCCAAGATCAAGTGATTGAAACAATAAAGGCCACAAAACCAACCACCGTTTCAAGCTGACAAATTGATCCTTGTTTGAAAAACAAGAAAACAGGTGCAGTCCAAAACAACCTTGCAAGAAGCAGGTGCAATAAAAGCAAGGCACGCAGAAAGCAAAACGGTTTTGCAACAAAAGTTGACCCAAAAAGGGAAGTCCCTTTTTAAACTCTTCATTCATTCTCCTAAATAAAATGAAAAGTGAAAAAAATAAAAGAAGAAAAATTCAAAATCATGGTAGCCTAGGGTCCCTAATCTCTAGCTATGTTTTTCCAACATAGGGTCCCACTCCCTAGTTGATCCCAGGCATAACCCGAGGACCTTTTCCGGCATAGCCCGATGACTCTTTCCGGCATAACCCCAGGACCTTTTCCCGCATAACCCGATGACTTTCCCGGCATAACCCGTGGACCTCCCCGGCATAACCCAAGGACCTTTTCCGGCATAAACCAATGACTTTCCCGGCATAACCCGCGCACCTCCCCGACATAACCGGAGGACATTTTCCGGCATAACCCGATGACTTTCCCGGCATAACCCGTGGACCTCCCCGGCATAAGCCGAGGACCTTTTTCGGCATGACCCGAGGATCTTTTCCGGCATAACCCGATGACTTCCCCGGCATAACCCGAGGACCTTTTCCGGCATAACCCGATGACTTTCCACGCATAACCCGTGGACCTCCCCAGCATAACCCGACGACCTTTTCCGGCATAACGATGACTTTTTCGGCATAACTCGTGGACCTCCCCGGCATAACCCGAGGACCTTTTCCGGCATAACCCGATGACTTTCCCGGCATAACCCGTGGACCTCCCCGGCGTAACCCGATCATTTTTCCAGCATAACCTAGTAATCTTCCCAACTCAGGGCCTCCGATCCCCAGTTGATTTCATTGTAGATATAGGGTCTCCACTCCCTAATTTCTTTTCTCAGGGAAACACAATCTCGATTTTAATTGCTTTGAATAAAGAAATAGTTTAGATTTTTTTACAATAACTCACGAAATTTTCCTAGTGAAAATTGGGGCAGAAAAATTTCGTTCGTTTGTTTGTTTTGGTATCTGAGCAGGTTATACCTCAAGACACAGGATTCGAAATAACCAAAAGAAGAAGTCTCAACCTATAATAAAAGAAAAGAAGAAAAACAAGAAAAAAGAAGTGAGCTAAAGTGTAGAAGCGGAGAAAAGATACGGACTGCTCAAGATAAGATTAAAGTCACAAGCCTTGCATTTCCCGCCTTGATCCGAAAAGCTGAAGAAGAATGAACCAGCGGTTGCAATTAACGAGCATCAAGATTCAGATCAGAGTCTGCAGGAAAAACCAGCCAAGACTCAAGATCAACCTTTAGAAGGTTTATAGATATGAATCTTGTAACTCGTAGTTGATAGTCTTAGCTAGTTTAGATTTTCATCTTTCAATTTGGTGTAATAAGGAGCTCAGCAAGCAGAAACAGCAGCAACAACAGTGAAATCACAGTTTCTCGGTATTCCCAGCTACCAAAACTTCCAGAACTATACTGACCTGATTCATTTATAGCAAAGGATATGTAGGCAACCTCCGAAGCAAGCTTCGGTCAGACTTTTTTCAAAAAAAAAAATGTTTCCAAATGGAGTTTCAAACGGGCAAAAATTGCTCGTATTTGCTCACTTTATCTTTGCCCGAAAACTCTTCATGTTTCCGAGCAAAAAGGGGCAGCTGTGAGTAGGGGTGGCAATTTGAGCCCAAACCCATCTAACCCGTCCAATTCGCCAGATATTAATAGGTTAGATAAATATTTTAGCTCATGGGTCAATTTGGGCTGAGCTCAAGTTAACCCATTATATTTTATAGCCCATTCTGACCCATTAAGCATCCCAAATACAACCCATGAAACTCACCCAAAACAAAATGTATCTCAATCCAACTTATATAGAAATTTATTTAGTTGTCCCAATTTTACCTTTTTTTTTGTATTTTCAATTTTATGTTCTTTTGTTTTTCTACACCATCCACCCCCCCCCACCCCCACCCACCCCATCCCCTGCAAAACCTCCCCTCAAAAAAATTTTTTTACTTTTTTTTATTTTCAATTTTCTATTTTTTTTCCTGCACCAACCATCAGCCCCTCCCCTAAAAAAAAATTTTTCATTTTTTTTTTGTATTTTTAATTTTCTGCCCCCCCCCCCCCCCCCCGCAAACCCCTCAAAACAAATATTTTACTTTTTTTTGTAATTTTCTTATTTTTTGTTTTTTTCGTTTTTTGCACTACTCCACCCCCCCCCCCCATTCCACCCCTACCCCAACCCCAAAAAAAAATTTCAACTTATACATTTTAAGGTAAAAGACTTTTTTTTATGCAAGATGAGCATGGTTCTAAAATATGGGTCAAGTTGGGCGGGTTGGGTTATGACCCATTGTTTAGCCCATCTTGACCCAACCCATCTTAGTCCAAGTACACTTTGGGCAGGGTTGGGCAATGACCCATTTATTAACCTAACCCATCTTGACCCGCCCAAATTCAGCCCAACCCGCCCATTTGCCACCCCTAGTTGTGACCCATTTATTATTTTGTTGCGTTTCATGCATTTTTAATATTTAAAAAAAAACCATAGAAAAAATCATAAAAAATTATCACATTTTAATTTCATGCCATCTTAAGTTCAATTTGCATGTAAGAATTAATTTTATTAAGCAAATATCACAAAAAGAATTCTGTCATTTTTACATATTTAGATTTTAACCTTAAAATTAGCATTTTTCTTTAGTTTTAGGTTAATTAGTTGTTTTAATGTTTAAAAAATAGCTAAAGAATTTTCAATTTCTACAAACGTAGATTGATTTCGGGTTTTAATTAATTTAATAAGAATTTAAAACCAAAAAAAAAAAAGAAAAAAAATGGGAATTAAAGAATTGTTTGGGTCTTGTTCAAGATTGGGCCAAACACTACATTGGCCTAAAAAACCCAAATGATCCGCTTGCCCGACCCGCTTTACCCCCCTCACATTAAAAAGGACCTATACCTAATATTAGAAACCTAGACCTAATAGAATTCCCTTCCCCAAAAAGAAACGGCGCACCCATAGCATTTCTCTGCAAAAACATCAGATAGAGGACCTCCCCCTTCTTGACAAAGACCAAACGGCGGACCCCCCACCCCTCTCTTCTTCTTTCTTCTTCTTCATTTTCTCCAAACACACACACACAGATCCCCTCAAAAACGAAAAGCAAACTCCTCCCCCTCCCTTCTTCTTCTTGTTCTTCATTTCTCAAAATCGGATAACAAAGAAGATCCCTTTCTTTTTCACACAAACATTTTGCAATTGAAAAAGAGATCTGAAGAATCCGAAAAAAAAGGCTTCAAACAAAAATCAAAAACAAAAGGAAGTTGGAATTTGAGGGTTTGGCTTCAATTCCTCTGAAATTTGGTGTTTATTTTTCTGGGTTTGCGGAGGAATTTTGCTGCCGTGAATTGCTTTTGTCGTTGTTGTCGCGTTGAGCATGATCTTCGTTCTTTTATCCTTTATTCGTCATTTCAAATAATTCATGATTTCTAGGTGCGTTTCTTCAGCTCTATATTTTAATTTTTGATAAGCAATGAAGCTTCAAGTCCACTGTAATGCTTCTGTGTTTTGGTTTAGATCGATCTAAATTTTGTTACTGTTCCTCCTTTAGTTTTGTTTTCTCTTTGTTTGATCAGAATCAGTTTAGCAAGTAACTAAAAACGTAAGTTTACAATTCAATGATTACTCTAACAACTTGACATATTGGACTAAGAAAGAGAGTATAGTTTGCTCCACTGGCCATGTATAACTTAGATCCCTTCTCACAAGTATTTGCATGTTTGTATGTCGCATCCCAAATTTTGTCAGACATTCCTCTTTCTAGTATCTGTGAAATCATAAATGATTAAGTTTCAGTTGATTTATACAAAGATTCTTTTTCATACGTAATTTAGATTTGTTTATCCAACCAATTAAAGGAATATTCTAGTGAATTCACAGTAGAGGCTTACAGTTCTAAGCTTCCGTGTGTCAATAGTGGCCAACTTCAAGGATATATGATTAGAATGTTTTTGTGATAAGGTGAGTATTTTATAATGTGCTCAAACTACTTTGGTGATGTTGTTAATTTTGTTTCATTGTAAAAAAAACAACTGGACCAAACACACCCTAGAGCTTAGACATTTTCAAAAGGAATTGGGCCTTGAACTTGACGGGTATCTACTTGGGCACTTTTGGACTTTTGTACTGCAAGTTGGGCCTTAAACTCGATGGATCGCTGGTCGTTTGTGGGCTGTGATGTACAATTTCTGACTGCATAATATATACTCCCTCCCTTTCATATTAAATGAGTTACTTTCCTTTTTAGTCTTTCCAGAACAAATGACACATTTTACATTTGGAAATAATTCAACTTTAAACATCCGTTGTTTGCTTTAGGCACGTAATTAAATCATTACAACTACGGGTATGGTTCCCATGGCGTAGTTGTGATACCTAATTTTAAATTAGATTTCAATAGGAGCATCCTTAGTTTGATTTAGTGAAATACAAATCTTTTTAAAAATAAATCGAGGCGTGCCATTCACTATTGAATCACATATGGTGTAACGACCCGGCCGGTTATTTTGAGCTCTAGCGCGTCGTTCAGCAGTTTGAGGCCAGGAGCAACTTCATTTCAGGTATTATGACTTGTACGCATGGTTAGAATTGAATTCCGGGGAGTTCGGAGTTGATTTGGAGAGAGAATTCTCATTTCGGAAGCTTTAACTTGAATGAATTGACTAAGATTGGATTTTTTATTAAACGACCTCGGAATCAGGATTCTAAGGCTCCAGCAGATTCGTATGATAATTTCAGACTTGGGCGTATGTCCGATTGGGTTTTGGAAGACCCGGGAATGTTTTGGCACCTATTGTGGAAGTTAGCATTTTTAGAAGAATCTCATAAGTTTGGGTTGAAGTGCATCTCAGTGTTACCAATATCCGTTTGGGATTCCGAGTCTGGGAATAGCTCCGTATGGTCATTCTGGTGTTGGGAGCGCGATCGGAAGTGAATTCGGTGGTCCGTGGGTCGTTGTGGAGTCATTTGGCTAAAGATAGAAATTTGAAGGTTTTTGAGAAGTTTGACCGAGAGTTAACTTTTTGATATTGGGGTCGGATTCCGATTTCGAAAATTGGAGTAGGTCCATAATGTCGAATATGACTTGTGTGCAAAATTTGAGGTCAATCGGATGTGATTTGATAGGTTCCGGCATCGAATGTTGAAGTTTGAATTTCTCAAGTTCATCAAGTTTGATTTGGGGTGTGATTCGTGATTTTAGCATTTTTTGATGTGATTTGAGGCCTTGAGCAAGTCCGTAAGGTGTTTTGGGACTGGTTGGCATGATTGGTTGGGGTCCCGGGTGGATTCCTGGTGGTTAACAGATCGAATTGGAATTTGGAGGAAGAACTGAAGTTGCTGGCTGCTGGTGTTGTTAGATCATATTTTAATGATGCAATTAATATACATGTGCAGGAGTTCAAAGAAGTAAAGAAGAACTAGTGAAATGGCTGTGTCGAACAAGGAAGGAAATCTCTCACAAGGGAAGCCACCTATAGAACGCACGGTGTACAAGGAAAGCTACAAATCTACATCAGCAAATCAGGATTAGCTCCGTGAATCTAGGAAATCAAATCAGGCATAACGAAGTCAAGATTCAAAGTGATCTGTGATTGGCGAAATCACGGGAGAATAATAAAGGATAGAAGATCCGGTCAGTGGTCAAGTTTGAAAGGTCCAACAATCAAGGAGAAATCTTGTTAATTCCATTGTCTGCCGAAGGAAAAGATCTCAAGAGAAGCAACGGATTGTTCCTTATTCTTGGAATGAATCAATTCTTTCCAAGGATCAAAACCCTTGGGTTGACGAGCCTTCACCATTCATCTCTGTATAAATGTACTGTGTAACATCATCCTTATACTTTGATCGAACCAAAATAACTCTCTTCATTCTACTACAAACAAGCATAGTAGCCTACATAGATCTGCTGTGTAATAAGTCAGGGATAGAAAGAGGGCATACAACTGGTGAGGCATTGTATCAAACGAGTGCTAGAGAATCTGAGCGATATACATCACATCTGTACTCGAAAGAAAACTCATTTGCTTGAAGAGAAATCCCTTGCAAGCCAAGGGGACTGGATTAGGATTCACATTGAATCCGAACCAGTATAAAATTCCCGGTGTCTTTAATTTCTGCATTAACTTTCTGCATATTACCTCAAAACTGTTATATCTGCAAGATTGCCATATTTAGTCGACTACTAAAGTTTTAAGTCAACTCAGTAATGATTAATTTCAATTAGTGACAATTCACCCCCCCCCCCCTCTTGTACTTTCAGTTGGTATCAGAGCTAGGCTCACACTTTTGTTTTCTGCTTAACAGCTTGTGAGAAAAAGATCATGGCAAATCAGGTTATCATAGGAGCTCTCTTTCAGGAAGGAACTTCACAAGTAAGACCACCTTACTTCAATGGACAACATTTCTCCCACTGGAAAATCCGAATGGAAATCTTCACCAAGGCATACGACGTCAAGGTATGGAGAGTTATCAAGAAGGGAAACTACCCACTGCCTGCCAGCACTCCACCACTCGCTGACCTAGATGATATAGACTCATACACAAAGGAACAACTGGAAGCCGTCCAAATAAATCACAAAGCAAGAAATCTACTTCACAATGCAATAAGTGGTGAAGAATATGAGAAAATATCTAGCCGTGATACAGCCAAAGAGATGTGGGACAAACTTGAGGTTACCTATGAAGGTACCAGCAAGGTAAAGGAAACTCACATCAATATGCTAGTTCACGACTATGAACTGTTCTCAATGAAGGAAGGAGAATCCATCGAAGAAATGTTTGCCAGGTTCAGTAAGATAATCAGTGACTTGAAAGCTTTTGGCAAACCATACACCAGTGGTGATCAGGTTAGGAAAATTCTCAGACGTCTACCAACCACTTGGCAGACTAAAGTTGTCACCCTGGAATCTCAAGATCTTAACAAGTTATCATATGATGAACTACGAGGAGAGCTCATTGCTTTCGAAAGAACTCACCTGAAGAAGACAAATCAAGAGGAGAAAAAGAAAATTGTTGCATTCAAAACCACTACTGAATCGACTGAAAATGAAATTGATGATCCTGAAGCCCTACAAGAAGAAATTGCTATGATGTCTAGAAACATGGATGGACTGATGAGAAGATATAGAAATACTAAGAAAGGAAGATTTCCACCAAGGAGATCTAGGCAATACAACGAACAAGATAAGAACGATGGAAAATGCTACGAATGTGGAAAATTTGGACACATCCAAGCAGAGTGTTCAGAACTGAAAAGGAAGATCTTTAGAGGATTCAACAAGAACAAATTATTTGGAAGCTGGAGCGATGAGGATGACTCAGACCATGAAGAAATAGCAAATCTCTGCTTCATGACAATCCTAGAAAATGAGATCAACAAAACTTCAGGATGCTGGACAGATGAAGATGATTCAGACAATGAAAATTGTTTTATGGCAAGAGGAGAAACTAGCGAGGTAAGATCTTATGACTGTGAAAGATGTAATGAATTGCAGGACATTCTTGATTCCACCTTAAAAGAGTCTCAAAAAATGATGAATGAGCTTAAGAGACTCACTATGGAAATCAAAGACTGGAAACTCAAACATGAAGTATGTGAAATTGAAAAAGATGTACTTCAAGAGGAGTTTGAGGAATTTCAAATACAGCTTAACATCTTGCGCAAATCCACCAGTCACAGTTCTGTTAGGTCNAGGGCTGCCATAAAAAAGACAGCAAATGTTGCTCTGATCTCTCAAATAGAGCCCAAAAAGGTAGAGGAAGCATTGAAGGATTCGAGCTGGGTGAAAGCCATGCAAGAGGAACTAGATCAATTCAGCAAGAATCAAGTTTGGAAGTTAATGCCCAGACCCGATAATGTATCTGTCATCGGAACAAAATGGGTATTTAGAAATAAATTGAACGAAGGGGGACAAGTCATAAGGAACAAGGCTAGATTAGTCGCTCAAGGCTATTCACAACAAGAAGGAGTCGACTATGATGAAACCATTGCCCCAGTAGCTTGACTGGAGTCTATACGAATCCTGCTAGCTTACGCATTATTTAAAGGATTCAGGTTGTTTCAAATGGATGTCAAAAGCGCTTTTCTGAATGGATTCATCGAAGAGGAAGTTTTTGTAAAACAACCTCCAGGTTTTGAAGACTCAAAATTCCCATATCATGTGTACAAGCTTACTAAGGCCCTATATGGACTGAAACAGGCTCCACGTTCCTGGTATGACAGGTTAAGTACTTTCCTTGTTGATCATGGGTTTACTAGAGGTAAAATTGATACTACTCTATTCATTAAACGATCAACATAAGGTAATATTATCATTCAAAGTTATGTTGATGACATTATCTTTGGTAGTGCTAACTCTCTTATGTTCAAGGAATTTGCAAAGCTCATGCAAAGCGAGTTCGAAATGAGCATGATGGGTGAACTCACATTTTTTCTTGGGCTTCAAATTCAACAAACCGAAGAAGGAACCTTCATTTGTACGACTAAATATACAAAGGAGCTGATCCAGAAATTTGGTATGAGCAATGCAAAATCAATTGGCACGCCCATGAGTCCGGCTACAAATTTGGATAAGGATGAACAGGGTACTCCAGTTGATGAAACCAAATACAGAGGAATGATTGGATCACTACTGTATCTGACCGCAAGTCGACCAGATATAATGTTCAGCGTTTGTAAATGTGTCTGGTTTCAGTCGGCTCCCAAGGAGTCACATCTGACTGCTGTAAAAAGAATTATTCGATATCTCATTGGCACAGTATCTCATGGATTATGGTATCCTCGCTCTAACTCGTTTAAATTAAAAGGTTTCTCAGATGCAGATTTAGCAGGTGATAAGGAAGACCGGAAAAGCACGAGTGGCACTTGTCAATTACTAGGAAAGGCTTTAATATCCCGGAACAGTAAAAAGCAAGCATCTGTCGCCTTGTCCACTACTGAAGCTGAGTATATTGCCATTGGTCAATGTTGTGCACAACTCTTATGGATGTCTCATCAATTGGGTGACTATGAACTTTCTTTTAAACCTATACAAATCTTTTGTGATAATTCAAGTGCAATTTGTCTTTCAAAAAATCCTGTGCATCACTCTAGAATAAAGCATATTGACATTAAGCATCATTTTATTAGAGATCATGTTCTTAAGGGTGACATAGAATTAGCTTTTGTTGGCACTTCTGCCCAATTAGCTGATATTTTTACTAAACCTTTGTTGGAAGAAAGATTTTGCCTTTTGAGAAAATTACTTGGGATAATTTGGTTTTAAAAAAAACTCTTAGGACCTAATTGTTCTTTTTCGAAAAAAACTTGTCATAATTACTACTTTTCAGTGCATTAATTACGCTTTCAATTCCTTCCCTCTCTTTTTTATTCTGTTTCACATCAGTTCGCAGTCGAAGATGGAAAGCCAATCATCACATCGTTTCATCTGACACTATTTCCTTTTTGTACTCAACCGTCAAATCTTTCTTACTTTAAGTTAAGCCTTTTCGGGTCACTCTCATCTCCATCCTCTCTCTTCAGTTTGTGAAAATCCTCTCTTCTCCCATGGCTAAAACCTCCAAAAAAAACCTCCGCCTCCACCAGAAAGAGCACCCATTCTAAGGCAAAACCCTCTTCAGCGCCTCCTGAGCAAGTAGACCTAGGGTCTGATCATTCTGAGGGCTTCGCCTCTTCTCAAGGAGCGTTCTCTAAACACTCTCAACTCTTAGGAGAAAAAGCCTCTGGTAAGCGTCCCATGGAGGATCTTCCAGTCTCTTCCACTCCAAAGAAATCAAAATTCGATTTCTCTGCTTCTCTCGATTCCGACCTAAATTTCTGGGATACCCCAAATAGGGATTCTTTCTCTCTCTCAAGGATAAGCCCATCGCCCATGAAAAAATTGTGGATCTTGACGATATGGAGGCCCTCAACTGTAAGGTAAAGGATCTCTTTGTGTATCAAGGGTGGGAAAAATATCTCTCTATTTCTCCGCCTAAAGTGTATGAGCCTTTAGTCCGTATGTTTTATGCTAATCTTCGCTCTAGTAAACCTGATAAGCTTGAAACTCTTGTCCTTGGTAAACGCATTGTTCTTGATTGTGCCCTGTTCGATTCTATTTTTCTCTGTCGTTGCACTGGCTTCCCCACTCTCTTTAAAAATGTTTGGCCTGAGGACTTTGAAATTTCCTTTGACCAGGCCAAACAATGCATTGCTCAAAATCCCTCTGAAACCCTTCCAAATCAATCACTCTTACTTACTTCCTGCGTCGCTAGTGTGGATGCGTTTTACAGACAATTTTTGTTTCAAACTTGTTTTGGCATTGTTTTGGGCTGTGCCCTTGGATGTTTTCTTGCCTGTGTGGATAGTTTTTTTTTACTTACTAATCCCTCTTTGCTGATGTCAAAAAGGGGGAGAATGTATATCTCTTTGGTCTGTAATGATAATATGTGCAGGTTCAAGTCGACTATGCTACATGCATAGACTTTATATGTATTGCACAGGAACAAGTCAACTATACAGGATACAGGTACAAGTCGATTGCACACATTGAGGGGGAGACTAAGTCCAGTTGACTACACACATTGAGCGGGAGCCAAGTCGGCTAGTAACAAACAGGGAAGTCAACTGTTGTTTACTTCCTTACATCTACATATATTATTTTGCCATCATCAAAAAGGGGGAGATTGTTAGTTCATATTTTAATGATGCAATTAATATACATGTGCAGGAGTTCAAAGAAGTAAAGAAGAACTAGTGAAATGGCTGTGTCGAACAAGGAAGGAAATCTCTCACAAGGGAAGCCACCTATAGAACGCAGGGTGTACAAGGAAAGCTACAAATCTACATCAGCAAATCAGGATTAGCTCCGTGAATCTGGGAAATCAAATCAGCCATAACGAAGTGAAGATTCGAAGTGATCTGTGATTGGCGAAATCACGGGAGAATAATAAAGGCTAGAAGATCCGGTCAGTGGTCAAGTTCGGAAGGTCCAACAATCAAGGAGAAATCTTGTTAATTCCATTGTCTGCCGAAGGAAAAGATCTCAAGAGAAGCAACAGATAGTTCCTTATTCTTGGAAAGAATTCTTTCCAAGGATCAAAACCCTTGGGTTGACGAGCCTTCACCATTCATCTTTGTATAAATGTACTGTGTAACATCATCCTTTGTATACTTTGATCGAACCAAAATAACTCTCTTCATTCTACTGCAAACAAGCATAGTAGCCTACATAGATCTGCTGTGTAATAAGTCAGGGATAGAAAGAGGGCATACAACTGGTGAGGCATTGTATCAAACGAGTGCTAGAGAATCTGAGCGATATACATCACATCTGTACTCGAAAGAAAACTCATTTGCTTGACGAGAAATCCCTTGCAACCCAAGGGGACTGGATTAGGATTCACATTGAATCCGAGCCAGTATAAAATTCCTGGTGTCTTTAATTTCTGCATTTACTTTCTGCATATTACCTCAAACTGTTATATCTACAAGATTGCCATATTTAGTCGACTACTAAAGTTTTAAGTCAACTCAGTAACGATTCATTTCAATTAGTGACAATTCCCCCCCCTCCCCCCACCTCTTGTACTTTCAGGTGTAACCGCACATGCGAGACTTGGGCCGCAAGTGCGGCGCCGTAGAAGCGGCCCTTGTGTCGTAGAAGCGGAAGTGGGCTGGCTGGACAGGGACCGCAGATGCGGTCGTTTTTGCCGCAGATGCGGAACCGCACCAGCGGAAGGAGAGGCGCAGGTGCGGGAATGCTGGAGGCAGAAAGGTTATTTTAAATCGGGGGTTGGGTTCATTTCAACCCTATTTCTTCCATTGGAGCCGAATTTTGGAGCAACCCTGAGGTGCCATTTTCACCACCAAGCATGAGGTAAGTATTTTATGCTAGTTTTGAGTTAAATACTTGGATTATATATGGATTAGAGCATGATCATTAGTGAAAAATTGTGAGTTTTTGGTGGAAGGCCTAGAAAATTATATTTTGGATTTTCACCACGATTTTGGTCATGAAATTGAGAGTAAATTATATATTTGAGTTCGTGAGGCCATGGGTAAACTTTATCTTCGAAAAATTTTGGAACCGGGCACATGGGCCCGAGGGCGATTTTGTCAATTTTTCGATCGGGGTTAGGGATTTGTTATAAATTGGATTATAATGGGTAGTTGATCTCATATTAATGGGTTTACATAATTATTGGCTAGTGTTGGAGCATTTCGCATCAATTTGAGTCTTCGAAAGTGTGTGGATTGCCGGTTATGGAACTTCGGAGCAAGGTGAGTCTCCTTTCTAACCTTGTAAGAGGGAATCGTCCCCATAGGTGAATTAATTGAACATATGTGCTGTTATTTGTGGGGGCTACGTACGCACGAGGTGACGAGAGTCCGTGCGTAGCTACTATTATGCCTATGTCCGGGTAGTCTAGGACCCAAAAGCATGCCTACTTGTAATAATTGTAACTTTATTGATGGTTTAATTTGCTTAAATCATATCGAAGTGGCAAATGATTTTCTAAAAGAGTTAAACTTCATTTTCTTGACTTGTAAAAGAGAAATTTACACCTCCTGGAACAATTGTTTCCAAGATGAAGTCTTGATTGACTGTGAGAATATGTGTTTCTATGTGTACCTGCGTCACACGTATGATTCGCGAGCAGGGTAATTGTTGTTTGTATTTGACCGCATCGCATGTATGATTCGCGAGTGGGGTAATAGATGCATCTATGGTTCGCGCCATTCGACCCTCTGGCAGTGCACAATTTAAATATTGCTGGATCGGGTCGTACGTCCTCGGCGTGATTTGCGCATGCTTGTATCGCTTGCCTAGAAATTTATTGAAATTGATATTATTTCTTCCCGGCTTGAGAATGTATGTATAAATGATGAAAAAAAAGGAAATTGGAAATTTTCATATATATAAAAAAAAAGAATTGGTTACTTGCTTCACTTTATTGAATTATAATCATGTTATATAAATCCCCGATTTGTCATATTATTAATGTACCATTATTGGACCACTAGTAAGTGTCGAAGTCGACCTCTCGTCTCTACTTCTTCGAGATTAGGAGGGATACTTACTGAGTACACGTTGTTTCCGTACTCATACTACACTTGCTGTGCATTTTTGTTGCACAGGCACATGCATGTCTAGTGGCCTAGTGGGCGTAGCAGCATGGCTGATTCAGAGAGTTAGGTGAGCTGCACTTCTCGAGACGACCCGCAGATAGCAGAGTCTCCTTCAGAGTATCTTACTGTATTTTCATTTCTGTCCACCTTGTATTTCGGATAGTTACTGTATTTTATTTCATTCCCTAGTAAATGCTCATGCACTTGTGACACCGTGTTCTGGGATATTTATGGGATAACTTGTATTAACTTCTTAACATTCTATTTAAGTGAAATGATTACCTTTTACTAGTAAGACTGAAGGAAAAATCATAGTTTTCACAATTATTTAAACAAGAATTTAATTAAGTATTTATGGTTGGCTTGCCTGAAAGCGGTGTCCGGTGCCATCACGACCCTTAGTGAATTTTGGGTCGTGACGTATGGCCCTCACATTAATATTATAACTTAGTGTAAAAAAATATTTTGAACATTCGTAGTTTGCTTTAGGCGCGTTTATAACAAAATCCTCATAGCTACGGGTACGGTTCCCGTGACGTACTTGTGATATCTAATTCAAAATCCGGGGGTACATTTATGTACCCGGCCACAACTTCTAATAACGTTAATAAATTAGACATGTTGTAGATCGTGGCTACGCTTCCTGTGATACGATTAACAATGTGTAGCAAACAAACAAGTGTACGACAATCGTAACTTGTTCCAGAATAATTCCATAAAATAATTAAAAGCGGTTTAAAAGTCTAATAATGCACACTAGGTTTAAAACATGTAGTAAATCAGATAATAGGCCAATATTAATAGTATAAGCGACCGTACTAGAACCACGGAATCCGGGAATGCCTAATACCTTCTCCCGGGTTAACAAAATTCCTTACTTAGAATTTCTGGTTCGCAGACTTTTAAAATAAATTCGAAATTTCCTCGATCTGGGATTTTAAAATAAATCGGTGACTTGGGACACCAAATAAACTATTCCAAGTGGCGACTCTAAAAAAAATCCCATTTCGAATAATGTCACTTTAATTGGAAAAACTCTCTTATATTCGCCCTCGGGTGGTAAAAAAGGAGGTGTGACAGCTCTGGCGACTCTGCCGGTGACAAAAATCCAGAACTTCCGGTTCATGGTCCAAGAATTCGAGCTTAGATTAACTGTTATATTTGGCTTTTATTTATTATCTGATTTTTATTACATGTTTGGGTCTAATATGCTAAATGCCGTTTTTTACCGCTTTGATATTATTTGAACTGTATATAAACTGCTGCGAAACCCTTCTCTTCTCATCTTCGGGGAAGTGCACAATGGCGTGACTTCTTTTCTGTTAGTGTCATACCCTATTTTTGAAAGAGGTTCGGACAAGTTACAAAGCCGGATGGCTTTTTGGTTCCCGGTACGTAGGCCCCCCTCGACTCGAGTTGTCCGCTAGGGTAAACAAAGTCTAGACAATACACCCAGGTTTTAGACCTAGAATAACTCAGCCTCATGCCGGATCCCTAGTAGGAACTCTTGTTTGCACCATATGCATTTGACTTTGGGGACTCAACACAGGGTTGGGTCCGTCTAGGAGAAGTGTACCCCAAACTAAAAGACAATCCCGATGCATCATACGTGCTACTTGCGCATTTGTTTGTTTCGCCTTGCATGTTGACCGGTTTCTAGAATAGAAAAAAAGAAAGAAAAGAAACAAGAAAACCAAGAGTGAGGTAGGTATTTGAAAATCCTGAAACTCTGTCGAAACCCTGAAAAAAAGAAAGAAAAAGAAAAGTCATTTCAAAATTAGCCAAAATTTTTCAAGTGCCATGCTTTCCCTGTTCTATCAAAACTGACCGAACTACGCGGGTCTGATTCTCACCGGATGTGAGATACGTAGGCAAACCTCATCGGTTTCGGCCCCAATTTTCAAAAATCCAAAAAATATTTTCCTTTAGTTCATTCTTTAGAAATCTTTCCTTAGAAAATTCAAAAAAAGAAAAATTTAAACTCAAAAAATAAATAGTTTCCTTCTTTATGAAGTCTTTCATAAGGAAAAGGAAATAAAAAGAAAAATCAACAAAAAATCAAAATCCAAAATGTGGTTTTTCTTTATTTTGAAGTATTTTTTCCAAAAAATCCAAAAAAAAAGAAGAATAAAAAAAATTCTTTTTTATTTTTATCGGTCTTTCTTTCGTAAATGTCAAAAAAACAAATTGGAAAAATTGAAGTCCAAAAATATTTTCGCTTTCTTTAGAAGTACTTTTGTAAATAAATAATAAAAAAACTCAGAAATCCAAAATATTTTCTTAAAAGTCCCTCTTTCAAAACTTAAGAGGCAACATCCAAAAGCCAACAATATTTTCTTTCTTCTTTAGAAAAAGAGAAAGCAAATAAAATTTAAAAAAAAAAAGAAATATTTCCTTATACTTTTGAAATTCCTAAAGTTCAAAACAAATAAAAAAGACCGTTTAGAAGTCTTGCACTCAAAAACAAAAATCAATCAAAATCCAAAAAATATGTTTTTCCGTTCTTTAGAAATCTTTCTCCCACAAATTCAAAAAAAAATCAAAAATCAAAAATCCAAAAAAATATTTTCTTTCTTCTTTTTAAGCCTTTCCTTCAAAAATTCAAAATTCAAAAAAAAAAAACACGAAATTCAAAAAAAAAAAGTCTCTGAGTATCGACTAAAACATTTCTCTGCCTTCTCTCTAGAAAAAGAGGAGATTAGAGAGAGAAAGCAAGCTGCCGCCTCCCATGGCCTCGCCGGCCACTGCCCAGCCTTCGCCGGAGGTTGGGCAGTCGTCTACTACCCCTACGACCACCATACAACCATCAACAGCCCCAAACAACACCCTAAATTACGCGCAATTACTTAAACCTAATGCATTAAATGCTGTCATGCAGCCTACGTCGAACATAACCCTAAAACCTATCGAGTATCTTCATGGAGAACCAATTGTTCGATGGAAGAAGCAAGAAGTAAGGCAGTCCATTGCTCAACAAGGCTTAAACATGGCAGTTCTTGGTAAGTTTTCGTATGGCAAGCCTGGGATTCATGATCTACGTAAAGTTTTGCCTATTCAATGTGAATTAAAGGGTCCATGCTCAGTTGGTTTGATTGAGGACAGTCATGTATTGATCAAGCTCTCGTTAATGGAAGATTATGTTCACTTGTTATCAAAGCCTGCTTATTATTTGAAAATTCATAACGAGATGTGGCAGATGAGGTGTACTAAGTGGAATCCATGGTGGAAGGTTGATGAAGAAACTCCAATTGCTATAGCATGGATATCTTTTCAAGATTTACCTCCAAATTTCTTTGGAAAGGAGTTTGTGTTCTCCTTAGCTAGGGCAGTAGGGAAGCCATTACATGTTGATTTGGCTACTCAAAATGGTACAAGGCCAAGCTGTGCTAAGGTGAAGGTTGAGGTGAATTTATTGGCAAACTTACCTCAAAGGATCAAGATTGTTGAGGAGGAGGATGAGTCTGGGCCAGAAGAGTTCAAGTGGATTAAAATTAGGTATGACTACATGCCTAAATACTGCAAGACTTGTAAGAAGCAAGGGCATAATGAACAAGAGTGCTAGGTAATTCATCCAGAATTACATAGAAATTTCCGAGGTGATGTCAATGATCAAGTGAAGGAGCAAGAAGTATTAGTGAGTACTGATGTTGTTGGCACTGCTGCAGCTTCAACAAAGGTCTTATCAAGTGGAAAAGTACTTGGAAATCCTACTGCTAATCATGCTAAACAAGAGTGGATGCAAACCAGGAGGAACAAGTATCAAAGAGATAGGAGAGGCTACATAATTGAGGAGGTCAAGGAGAAGGGAGACAACAAGGGCAAAGGAAAGATCAATGAAGGTACTGTGGTATCAAATAATAAGTTTCGAGCTTTGGAGGTGGAAGATGCAACTTTGGAAGTTGAGGAAATTGCTGAACCAATCTTAACTATTGAAGAAGGCAAGGTGGAAAACAATGGCAAAAACAAAGGCAAGGAACAAGAAAAACTAAATACAAACAAGGCAAAGGGGAGTCCTAATCCCAGTGCTAATAGGATTGGGAAAACTGATCAAGAATTCAAGCGTGTGAAGAAGGAGGCAGTGGATAAAGTTTTGGAAAATTTAAAGAATCCTACTCCTTCTGGGATTCTAGCTAAAGGGGATCAAGCTTTGGTTAAATATTCTGATCATAGTAGGGATGGGATCAATAAAGAATTGACCATCGATTGGGTGCATAGGAGGTTTGGTACTGACAAAGAGGAGCTAAGGCAACTCAATGTTACTACTAATCAATCTTGCCAAGAAGTTCCATCTCAAACTTGTGAAGAATATGGGCAACTAGATGGTGTTAATGAGGTGAATTCAGCTAGAACTTTATGGAGTGAGGAAGTGCAGGAGATAGATGATCAAAAAGGAGCAACAAGTAAAGCTGAAAACAATGAGAAAAGGCAAACAATTCAAGAACAAAAAACTGGAAATACTGTTCAAGCTACAGTAAACCCTAGCAGTTCAAAAACTAGGGTTGACTGTAGTTTGAGTTCTACAATTGGGAATTTAGTAAAATCAATTGGAGAAGGTTCAGGATCTTTGAAGGGAGCTATAAATCAAGGTGGATCAGTTGCAGCACCATTGACCTTAGAGAAGGGCAACAAAATAGTAACTTCTGACAAAACTGGGGAGATTGTGGCTTTTGTGGATGAGGTTCCTGTGTATGTTGAGGAGAAAGGAGGTGATGAGGGTGTTCCTATGGATGTTAGGAAGGATACATTGTCATCAGATCATCAAACAGACCAAGGGAAGGGGGGTGATTTCAATGGAACAGTAACACAGACTGTTTTGGACCACTGTGCTACAGTAAACCCTAACCTAGGTTCTTTATATGAATTGCAGTACAAGATGATGCAGGGGAAGATGATTGAGGTGAGCTCTAATCCACAGCGGGTAGAAGCAGCAATAACTCCTTATGAACCAACCAAACATGCACTGGTTGCAAAGGAAAGTGCAGCATTACCAATGGTATCATCATCAGGAACTGGATCACCTCTTCAGATCAAGGTGAATATACCATTGAAATCTCCCAATCAGATGCTTCATGATATCATCAAGAGCTGGGTAAGTATATTATGATGACCTTTGTCTATGCTAAGTGTTGTGCATTAGAAAGATTGGAACTATGGGACAATTTATACTACTTAGCTAGTGATATGGAACTGCCATGGCTAGTTGGAGGTGATTTCAATGTGGTTATGGGAGAGGAAGAAAAGATAGGTGGACTACCAGTATATCCTCCAGAGTATGAAGATTTTGCTTGTTGTGTGAACTCTTGTGGCTTGTTTGATCTAGGCTACAAGGGCAGCCCCTTTACATGGTGGAATGGTAGATCAAATGAGGAGTGCATATTTAAGAGGCTGGACAGAATCCTTGTGAACATGCCTTTTCAAACTTTGTTTCCAACTATAGAAGTGGAGCATCTTATTAGATCTGGTTCTGATCATGCACCACTCTTGATGAGCTGTGGAGAGGAGGCAATGAAGTTTGCTAAGCCATTTAAATTCCTGAATTTTTGGGCAAAACATGAATCCTTTCATGAGGTGGTGAAGATGAATTGGAGTGCTGACTTTATAGGAGATCCATTCTTGATGTTCAAGCAGAAGTTGAAGAATGTTAAAATTGCTCTCTCAAAGTGGAGCAGATTAACCTATGGGGATATTTTCAAGCAGCTTGCTATTAGGGAAGATGTGGTGAGGATTAAGGAGATGTTGTTTGAAGAAGATCCATCTGCTGAGAATAGAGTTGTACTTCAACAAGCTCAAGCTGAATTGAAGAAGTATTTGAGCATAGAAGAACAGTATTGGAAGCAAAAGGCAGGTATGAGCTGGTTTGAGGAAGGTGATAGAAACACAAGATTCTTTCATAATTGTGTCAATGGAAAGAGGCAAAAGCTACAATTAAAAAGGATACAGGATGAAGATGGAGTGTGGATTGAATCTCAAGAAAAGCTTTCAGAGGCTGCAGTTGAATTCTTTCAAAACCAATTCACTAAAGAAGGAGATCCTGATTCTTTTGAGCTATTAAACAATGTTCCTTCAATGGTGTCAAGGGAGCAGTACCTGGAATTATGTATATTGCCTACAAAAGAGGAAGTGAGGCATGCTGTGTTTGAATTAAGCAGTGAAAGTGCAAGTGGTCCAGATGGTTTCTCAGGCTTGTTCTTTCAATCATGCTGGGAGATAGTAGGGGATGATATAGTCTCATTGTTAGTGTTGTTCTTTGAAGGCAGGCCTTTGCCAAAGTCCATAACACATACTAACCTTGTGTTGTTGCCTAAGAAGCCACAGGTACAAACATTTTCTGACCTTAGACCAATAAGCTTGAGTAATTTTATTAACAAGGTGTTCTCAAGGGTGGTTCATGATAGACTTGAGAAGATACTTCCTTCTTTGATCTCAGCAAATCAATCTGGCTTTGTCAAAGGAAGGAGTATATTTGAGAACATCTTGTTGACACAGGAGATTGTCACTGATATTAGATTGAGAGGAAAGCCAGCAAATGTAGTGATCAAGCTAGACATGGCTAAGGCATATGATAGAGTGTCTTGGAAATACTTGATGCATGTGTTGAGAAAAATGGGCTTTGCAGAATGCTTCTTGAACATGGTATGGAACTTGATCTCTAATAATTGGTACTCAGTGATTGTGAATGGTCAGGCTTCAGGTTTCTTTCATTCTACAAGGGGTGTGAAGCAAGGAGATCCTCTCTCCCCAGCCTTGTTCATACTGTCAGCTGAAGTATTATCAAGATCATTGAACAAGTTGTTTGAAGATAGGCAATTTAAAGGATTTGGGATGCCAAAGTGGTCTGATCCATTGAATCATCTTGCTTATGCAGATGATACTATCATCTTTGCCTCAGCTGATCCTTACTCTCTTCAGAAGATAGTTGATGTCCTGGCATTGTATGAGAGAACATCTGGACAAATGATCAACAAGGCAAAAAGTTCTTATTATGTGCACTCAAAGATTGCTGCTGACTTGAAGAAGGTAGTAGCCACCATAACTGGAGTCTCTAAAGGGACTTTTCCATTCACATACTTGGGATGTCCAATATTCTACACAAGGAGAAGGAAGAACTACTATAATGACTCCATTCAGAAGGTGAAGGCAAAGTTACACTCATGGAAAGGAAGGCTTCTATCATATGGAGGTAAGGCTACACTGATTTCAAGTGTACTTCAAAGTATGCCAACACATATACTATCAGTACTTGACCCTCCAGATAATGTCATTGAACATCTCCACAAAACATTTGCAAGATTTTTCTGGAGTAATAAAGAAGAAGGGAGGAGTAGACATTGGACAAAATGGCAGAATCTATGTCTCCCTAAGGAGGAGGGGGGAGTAGGTTTTAGATCTCTATTTGATGTCTCTAAAGCTTTATTTGCAAAGCTGTGGTGGAGATTCAGGACTACTAAATCTTTATGGTCCAACTTCATGTGGAACAAGTATTGCAAGAAGGAATTACCAACTGTGGTTCAGTTTAGAGATGGCTCTCATGTTTGGAGAAAAATGTTAGAGATTAGAGAGGCAGTTGAGCATGAAATTCTGTGGGAGATAAATAGGGGAACTACTAACATTTGGCATGAAAATTGGACTGGATTAGGGGCTCTATATCATATAGTTCCTCAAGACTTCCACATCAATGAAGATTTACAAGAGGTGATAGAATTGAGACAAGATGAATGCTGGAATGATACACTCATTGAACAAACTTTTCCATTGGAGATAGTTGAACACATTAGGGAAGAGGTTCATGTGTCAGATGATATTGATAGTTGGGATACTCCAAGGTGGATGCCTACACCATCAGGGAAGTTTACTGTCAGCAGTGCATGGAAACTATTGAGACATAGGGAACATGTTAATCCAGACTATGCAAACCTATGGACAAAAGGTCTACCATTCAAAATTTCTTTCTTTTTGTGGAGAGTTTGGAAAGGAAAGGTTCCAACAGATGATATATGGAGGAATGGAGGATATATGGTAGTGTCTAAATGTTGGTGTTGCTTACCACCAAAGGAGGATTCATTCCAACACTTGTTCTTGACAAGTGCTACTGCAAGAAAGGTATGGAACACTTTTAGTATGGCTGCTGGATTAATGCTCAATATGGTGCAGGTTCATCAAGTTATAAAGCAGTGGTGGAATGCTAGATGTTGTCCCAAGTTGAAGCCACTATTTCAAGCTGCACCTGCAGTAATTCTTTGGGAATTATGGAAGAGAAGGAACACCATGAAACATGGAGGCTCAGTGACTTGTAGCAGGGTTATACATGAGGTGAACAAGACCTTATACTACTTGGCAAGGGTGAGATATCCTTGGCTTCGTGGTATACCAATTTTATGGCCTGATATGATCACATTCTTTGAGCAATATAGGCCTATTCTAGTGACAAAAAGAGTTACATGGCAGCTTCCATATGAAGGTTGGTTCAAATGCAACACTGATGGTGCATCAAGGGGGAATCCTGGCCCTAGTTCCTATGGCTACTGTGTGAGGGATCATAAGGGAGATTTGGTTGTTGCAAAGGCAAGGGAGATAGGTGATACAACTAACATTGTAGCTGAAGCAAAGGCAATCTTTCATAGTTTGTTATACTGTGTGGAGAGGCAATTGCATCCTTTGATCATGGAAACTGATTCCTTGGTGATGAGGAAGATTATTGATGATGAATGGGATACACCATGGAGTATAGGAGCAGAAGTGAGAAGGATTAAGGAGATCAAAAGCTCTAACAATGTGATATTCCAACATGTGCTAAGGGAGGGCAACAAAGTGGCAGATTATTTAGCTAACCTTGTGTTTTCTTTTGCAGGTACAGTTAACTTTGAATCATTTCAGGAATTACCACCTGAAGGAAGAACACTGATCAACATGGACAAATCTCAAATACCAAACTTAAGAGTTAGGATTGCTAAGAGGAAAGAACCTGACTAATGGACAGTCTGTTCAATGTATTGATAAGTCTGTGGATTTGTTTACAATGGAGATTATTATATAGCATCTCAGTGGTATCAGCATGGTCACATGCTCATTCTGAGGGTTATTTGATGATCTTCATTAGGAATTTATACACAGATATGGCAGTATCTTCAGTTACATCTCAACTTGTAAGGTCCTCCAGCAGTATAACCTTCTGGATCAGTAATAGGGGAGTCACACATATGATCTCTTTGGTTTCATGGTTGCTGATTATGATGACAAGAGTGCAGGTTCATAATTCTTCTGATTTTGCACTCATTCTGACAGCTTGCAAGTATATCATCATAGGTACATTGGCACAGCATTGTTGGTTTCTTCTGGAAGCAATAGTTTCTCTATGGATCTATTCAGCCTCTATACTCCTTCTCATTTGTCATATGCCTTGCGTTGTAATGGCTTGGACATTGTTGTGGCATTATTCAGTGGTATTAGTGTGTTTACACACTCATTCTGGAGATGTTACTACACTATCCAAGGCTATATGGTATATGCAGGTGAATATGGCAAGTCATATAGTTGGCAGCTTGTTCTATTCTAGACCTGTGCTTGCTTCAGTTTTATGGATCGTTTGGTTGGACTTTTACTTGGCCTATACCCCTCATACCTTGGCACCTGGTGAGAGCTTGGTTGGTGCTACATGGTACTTGATATGGGCATTAGAAGTCATATTCATCCACATATTGTGTGAGCTTGCATTTGATGATCATGTAATAGATAGCATTAGCTTATTACTTAGAGTTTATAGCTTTGTTAGGCTTATATTAGGTTTTTGCTGGACAAATTGTATTTTTGGACTTTGGTTGATGATGATATATATAGATAGTAGCTATTAGGCAGCATGCCTGGTAGTATATTTGCTTAAAAAAAAAAAGTCTCTGAGTTCCAAAACAAAAAAAAGAAAAGAAAAAAAAGAGAGTTAGCTTATTTACTCTATTCTCGATCTTCTTGAACTACGCAAGATCTGATTCATGCGGCGTAATGATACGTAGGGAATCCCCATCGGATTCGATCATAGCCATTAAATTAGTTGAGTGAAAAAATAAACTGAAAAAAAAATTGAGTGAAAAAGAAAGAAAAGAGTGAAAAAAAAAGAGAGGGACAAGAAATAAAAGAGTGACAAACAAAAGAGAAAAAGAGAGTGCTAAAATAGAAGAGCGACAAAAAAAAATCATGAGTGATTAGAGAGAAGCAAAATGAAGAAAAGAGGTGCAGATTGAAAAAAAAAAGGGGATTAATTAAGGCCGAGATGAAACATGCAACCGTTCCAACACATGGTAGAAGTGTTTAACTATTTAGGTGGATTGCATCCCAACGTGTGATTTCCTATATGTTAAATGTCTCAAAAACTAATAAGGTTGTTGGGTGTGCAAATAGCCAGGTTCTGTTCAGGTGGTTGGTTTTGTTGGTAGTCTAGCTTCCCCTCCTTCACAAGATCCAAAGGCACGGATGGCCTCCGCAAGCAATCTACCAATCGTCAATCCTGAGGATAGCCCGACATTGGCTATTCTGCAGCTAGAATCAGTAACTGCCGAAGAGAATAGGATGTTGCGTCTCCGCATATTGGAAATGTGGGACGCCTGGTCTAATGGTAGGGAACCGCAAAGTGCAATCCCTAGGTTCCCTGAGTTGATCCCCAGGTCAGGTGAGGTTACTAACGCTCCTGTGCCTAACTCGCTCATCCCATGCGGGCACCCTCCAATGATCCTGGCATGCCTTCTGTGGGTTGCCCTCAGGCACCGGCTTCAAGGGCACCGCCTCCAATGTTCACCTTTCAGGGTCCACAGCTTCAACCAAAAATAGCGTATGTGACCCCGTACTCCTTCGCTCAACCTCCGCAATATGATCTCTCGGTGGAGCAAGAAAAGGTGGTTAAAATCCCGAGCAAGAGGAAATGGCTCGGAAGATGAAGAGCCTGGAGCAAAGCCTGAAAAACATGCAAGGTCTGAGTGGTCAAAAGAGTGTCTCATACTCTGACCTCTGTATGTTTCCCCATGTCCACTTGCCAACTGGCTTCAAGATGCCAAAATTTGAAAAGTACGACGGGAATGGAGACCCGATCTCCCATTTGAAAAGATATTGCAACCAGCTAAGAGGGGCGGGCGGAAAAGAAGAACTTTTGATGGCCTAGTTCGGAGAGAGCTTAACCGGAATTGCATTAGAGTGGTATATGGACCAAGACATCTCCCATTGGCACATATGGGATGACCAGGCCCAGATTTTGTCAGACAGTTCCAGTACAATGTGGACATAGCTCCGGACAGAAATTCTTTGTCCAACTTCAAAAAGAAAACTGCGAAAAGCTTCCGCAAAAATGCTGTCAAATGGCATGAGAAAGCTTCCAGGGTAAAGCCTCCAATGGACGAAATTGAGATGGTCACTATCTTTCTACAGGCCCAAGAGGCGGAATACTTCCAGAACATGATGTCCGCTATGGGTAAGCCGTTCGCTGAGGCTATCTAAATTAGGGAAATGGTTGAAAACGATTTAAAAACAGGTCGAATCTTGAGTCATGCTGATTTTAAGGCCACATCACAGGCTGCTCCGAATGGTTCGGAGGGTTTGATGAACAATAATGGAAGTGAAGAGGGAGCCATGATGGCTTCAAGCTCGAGGGGGGCCCGCAGGTCATTCAGCCAATTATATGTGCCTCCTACAGTCCCACCACACTATTATCCCTTTCAAGATGATGCTTATGCCGTGGCACCGCCTCCCTATGCAGTGATGAACACACAACCGTACACGCGGCCACAACATTATCCGCGAAACCAAGCTCCACCTCCCAGAAATGCCCATCCTAAGCAAGTTCCATATAATCCCCAACCAAATGATCCCCAATACAATCCTCGACCAAGAGAGCCTTTCAGAAAGAATCAGTTCACCCCCGTTGGTGAATCGTATTCAAGCTTGTTCCAAAAGCTAATCGGGCTAAATCTATTGCAGCCAGTGGCCCCGAACCGGCCAAACCCCGAGTCCCTAACGCACCGAGCTGATGCTAGATGTGAATAACACTCTAGAGCAGTGGGACACAGTACAGAGGACTGTTGGACCCTCGAAAGGGCAGTTGAAGATTTGATTGAAGCTGAAAGAATTATTTTTCGGGATGAAGATGCTCCTGATGTGATGAACAATCTGTTGCCTGCCCACAACATTGGGCCAATAGTCGGAATGATTTGTGAAGCTGAGGAATTTGATACGACACTGAAGGCCATTGCAGCCATTGCCGAGACAGAAGAAAAGCCAAAAAATGGTCGCTAGGCATGAAAGTCCCCATCAGACGGGAATCTTGGTAGCCAGTCTTGCTATTCTTTCTACATCCGGATTATTTAAGGGTGCTATCCGGATGTTTTACTTTATTGTCTTGTTTTTCGATGTTAACCCTTCTATCTTTTGAAATTCAAAAAAAAAATCAAAAATCAAAAATCAAATGAAATTAATATTTCATTGTCCAGGAATGTCCGTTTTCTTAATCTTGTCGTTTTTCTTATTCTCTTTTTAGTTCTGTTAAATGCAGATTTCAATAACATCACATGCTTCCGGACTTCATGCCTAGATCTTAAAACGCTGTCAGACTCCGAAATAATGAATCAAGGATTAGAATGCAATGAAAATAAGTTTAAGAAAAGAAAACAAAGAATTGGAGCAACTAAAGGAAAATTGGCTCTAGATTGGAAAGGTCCATGCATTGCAACAAGAGTACCGCCAGAAGAAAGCGTTGTACTTGGGACACATCGAAGAAATGTCCCTGAAACAACTGTTAATGCAAATACAGACAAAGGTACTATGTTGGATCTTCTATACATCATTAATGTTCTCCGGTTGGGATGAAGAAGGCTTTCTTTCTTAGTATCCAAATATTCAACCCTTTGCAAACCCTTTGAGTCGGCTCCCATTCTTTGATTACCCTCTTTGGAACCTGGAAATTATTATTGAAAAAATGGTGAATGAAAAGTGAAAAAAAAAAGAGAAGAGAAAAAAAGGAAAAATACCCAAAAAAAGAGGAAGAAAAGACAAAGAAAATGAAATGGAAAAAAAAGGAAGTGAAAAAGGAAAGGAAAAAGAAAGAGAAAAGAAAACAAAAATAGAAGAAAAACAAAAGAAAATATAAAAAAAATAAAATTCCCTGAACTACGTTTGACTTGATTCCGAAAGGATACGTAGGCAGCCTCTCGCTGGGGTTCAGTCACACTAAAACAAAAATCCAAATTCCCCCAAAAGTGAAACTAGGGCAGAAGTTATAATGGTTCGGCGGTGGTTCGCCTGAAAGGTTCCAAAGTTGTAATTCAATTCAAATTCTTTTTACCCCAAATCCTGTTCAAGTCCTTCCGATCAATCGGTAAAGATGTTCAAAATTGGAGGATACTGTTACTTGGATTTAATACAACCAAATGAGAACAGTGGAATGAGAGAGTCTTATCGGTGTAAACCCACATGGGCACCGTGAGGCGATAGTAAGCAGAGAAATAAAATGAGAGAGTCTTATTGGTGAAAACCCACACGGGCACCATGGGGCGATGGTAAGCAGAGAAATTAGAAATGAGAGAGGTCAGCTCGTGAAAACCCGCAAAGGACGCCCCAGATCGAAAAGAGGATCCTCACAGCCATCGGCATCGACAGAGTCTTCGCAAGGTTTCTCGATTTTGAGGCAAAAATTGTGATGAATTTATGAGAGTTGGACGGTTTACACAGCTCAGGCATCCATTACAAAAGGCATGTCATGTTCATTGAAGTCCGCATGTACTCCAGATAAGTCCTTCTTTCCTTTCCCCGAAAGGGACACATCTTGTTTAAACTCATTCTCCATTCCATTATTTATTTTTCTTTGAATCCCTTTTGGGTCTAACTCTATTCCGAAACTGAGACAAAGAAGGGATGGCAAGACTGATTTACAGGGTTCTCATTTGATACGAGCTAATGTGCAATTAGGCACCCAGCCTCGTCAGGGGCATCAAGTCGACTTTGACCGGCCATGGTGGCTGATGTTTTGAAATTGAAAAGGTTGAGTCCCACGTTGCTAACCGTCTCGGCAAAGATTTGAAAAGGCCAAGGTACCCCAAATGCTCTGCAATTGATGTTGGAAGAAAGAAGCCAGAAAAGAAAGGCCTACGAAGGCGAAATAAAGTTGGAAAAGGTTAAGTCCCACGCGACTAGCCATTGCACCAAGTTTGATGAGCCAAAAGTTCCCCAATGCAAAAAAAAAAAAAAGAAAAAAAAGGAAGGAAAAAGAAAAAAATAAGAGAAAAGAAAAACAACAAGTCAGAAGGGAAGGGCCTATAGAGGCAAAATAAACTCGAAAAGGTTGAGTTCCACTGACCAACCATCATGGCAAAGTCTGGAAAAACCAGAGGTTCTCCAGGGCCTGAAATGAAATCGGTCCTCAGTGAACAAACCATTGCAGTTGAGATCTTCATCAAAGAAGTCGGCCAAGATCAAGTGATTGAAACAATCAAGCCCACAAAACCAACCACCGTTTCAATCTGACAAATTGATCTTTGTTTGAAAAACAAGAAAACAGGTGCAGTCCAAAACAACCTTGCAAGAAGCAGGTGCAATAAAGCAAGGCACGCAGAAACCAAAACGGTTCTGCAGCAAAAGTTGACCCGAAAAGGGAAGTCCCTTTTTAAACTCTTCATTCATTCTCCTAAATAAAATGAAAAGTGAAGTAAAAAAAAAAGAAAAAAAAAGAAGAAGAAAAATTCAAAATCATGGTAGCTTAGGGTCCCTAATCTCTAGCTATGTTTTTCCAACATAGGGTCCCACTCCCTAGTTGATCCCCGTCATAACTCGAGGACCTTTTCCGGCATAACCCGATGACTCTCCCCGGCATAACCCGAGGACCTTTTCCCGCATAACCCGACGACTTTCCCGGCATAACCCGTGGACCTCCCCGGCATAACCCGAGGACCTTTTCCGGCATAAACCGATGACTTTCCCGGCATAACCCGTGGACCTCCGCGGCATAACCCGAGGACCTTTTCCGGCATAACCCGATGACTTTCCCGGCATCACTCGTGGACCACCCCGGCATAACCCGAGCACCTTTTCCGGTATACCCGATGACTTCCCCGGCATAACCCGAGGACCTTTTCCGATATAACTCGATGACTATCCCGGCATAACCCGTGGACCTCCCCAGCATAACCCGAGGACCTTTTCCGGCATAACCCGATGAATTTCCAGGCATAACCCGTGGACCTCCCCGGCATAACCCGATGACCTTTTCCGGCATAACCCGATGACTTTCCCGGCATAAGCCGTGGACCTCCCCGGCATAACCCGAGGACCTTTTCCGGCATAACCCGTGGACCTCCCCGGCATAACTCGAGGACCTTTTCCGACATAACCCGATGACTATCCCGACATAACCCGTGGACCTCCCCTGCATAATCTGAGGACCTTTTCCGGCATAACCCGATGACTCTCCCCGGCATAACCCGAGGACCTTTTTCCGGCATAACCCGATGACTTTCCCGGCATAACCCGTGGACCTTTCCGGCATAACCCAATGACCTTCCCCGGCATAACCCGAGGACCTTTCCAGCATAACCCGGTCATTTTTCCAGCATAACCTGGTAATCTTCCCAACTCAGGGCCTTCGATCCCCAATTGATTTCATTGTAGATATAGGGTCTCCACTACCTAATTTCTTTTCTCAGGGATAAACAATCCTGGTTTTAATTGCTTTCAATAAAGAAATAGTTTAGATTTTGTTACAATAAGTCACGAAATTTTCCTAGTGAAAACTGGGGCAGAAAAATTTCGTTCGTTTGTTTGTTTTGGTGTCTGAGAAGGTTATACCTCAAGACACAGGGTTCGAGATAACCAAAAGAAGAAGTCTCAACCCAGAATAAATGAAAAGAAAAAAAAACAAGAAAAAATAAGTGAGCTCTAAAGTGTAGAAGCGGAGAAAAGATGCGGACTGCTCAAGATATGATTAAAGTCACAAGCCTTGCATGTCCCGCCTTGATCCGAAAAGATGAAGAAGAATGAACCTATGGTTGCAGTTAACGAGCATCAAGATTCAGATCAGGGTCTGCAAGAAAAACCAGCCAAGACTCAAGATCAAGCTTTAGAAGGTTTATAGATAGGAATCTTGTAACTCGTAATTGATAGCCTTAGCTAGTTTAGCTTTTCATCTTTCATTTTGGTGTAATAAGGAGCTTAGCAAGCAGAAACAACAGCAACATCAGTGAAATCACAGTTTGTCAGTAGTCCCAGCTACCAAAACTTCCAGAACTACACTGACCTGATTCCTTTATAGCCAAGGATACGTAGGCAACCTCCGAAGCAAGGTTCGGTCAGACTTTTTTTCCAAAAAATGCTTCCAAATGGAGTTTCAAATAGGCAAAAATTGCTCGTATTTGCTCACTTTATCTTTGCCCGAAAACTCTTCATGTTCCCGAGCACAGAGGGGCAGCTGAGAGCACCTAGTTTTTTCCCTACATGAAAATAACTCCTAAAAATAGACCAAAATAATTTTAATTGATTTTTAGGAGTTTTTCTTTATTTGGTTGCGTTTCATGCATTTTTAATATTTTTAAAAAAAATCATAGAAAAAATCATAAAAAAGTATCACGTTTTAATTTCATGCCATCTTAAGTTCAATTTGCATGTAGGAATTAATTTTATTAAGCAAATATCACAAAAAAAATCGGCCATTTTTACATATTTAAATTTTAGCTTTTAAAATTAGCATTTTTCTTTAGTTTTAGGTTAATTAATTATTTTAATGTTTAAAAAATAGATAAAGAATTTTTAATTTCTACTAAAGTAGATTGATTTAGGATTTTAATTAATTTAATAAGAATTTAAAACCAAAGAAAAGAAAAGAAAACAAAAAAGGGGAATTAAAGAATTGTTTGGGTCTTGTTCAAGATTGGGCCAAACACTATATTGGCCCAAAAACCCCTAATGATCCGCCTGCTGACCCGCTTTACCCCCCTCACATTAAAAAGGACCTAGACCTAACATTAGAAACCTAGACCTAATAGAATTCCCTTCCCCAAAAAGAAACGGCGCACCCATGGCATTTCTCTACAAAAACATCTTATAGAGGACCTCCCCCTTCTTGACAAAGACCAAACGGCAGACTCCCACCCCTCTCTTCTTCTTTCTTTTTTCTTCTTCTTCATTTTCTCCAAACACACACGCAGAGATCCCCTCAAAAACGAAAAGCAGACTCCTCTCCCTCCCTTCTTCTTCTTGTTCTTCATTTCTCAAAATCAGATAACAAAGAAGATCCCCTTCTTTTTCACACAAACATTCTGCAATTGAAAAAGATATCTTAAGAATCCGGAAAAAAAAGGCTTCAAACAAAAATCAAAAACAAAAGGAAGTTGGAATTTGAGGGTTTGGCTTCAATTCCTCTGAAATTTTGTGTTTATTTTTCTGGGTTTGCGGAGGAATTTTGCTGCCGTGAATTGCTTTTATCGTTGTTGTCGCGTTGAGCATCATCTTCGTTCTTTTATCCTTTATTCGTCATTTCAAACAATTCATGATTTCTAGGTGCGTTTCTTCAGCTCTGTATTTTAATTTTTGAGAAGCAATGAAGCTTCAAGTCTACCGTAATGCTTCTGTTTTTTGGTTTAGATCGATCTAAATTTTGTTACTGTTCCTCCTTTAGTTTTGTTTTCTCTTTGTTTGATCGAATCAGTTTGGCAAGTAACTAAAAACTTAAGTTTAGAATTCAACGATTGCTCTAACAATTTGACATATTGGACTAAGAAAGAGAGAATAGTTTGCTCCACTGGCCATGTAAAATATAGATCCCTTCTCACAAGTATTTGCATGTTTGTATGTCGCATCCCAAATTTCGTCAGACATTCCTCTTCCTAGTATCTGTGAAATCATAAATAATTAAGTTTCAGTTGATTTATACAAAGATTCTTTTTCATACATAATTTAGATTTGTTTATCCAACCAATTAAAGGAATATTCTAATGAATTCACAGTAGAGGCTTACAGTTCTAAGCTTCCGTGTGTCAACAGTGGCCAACTTCAAGGATAAGGTGAGTATTTTATAATGTGCTCAAACTACTTTAGTGATGTTGTTAATTTTGTTTCATTGTAAAAAAAACAACTGGACCAAACACACCCTAGAGCTTACACATTTTCAAAAGGAATTGGGCCTTGAACTTGACGGGTATCTACTTGGGCATTTTTGGACTTTTGTACTGCAAGTTGGGCCTTAAACTCGATGGATCGCTGGTCGTTTGTGGGCTGTGATATACAATTTCTAACTGCATAAGATATACTCCCTCCCTTTCATATTAAATGAGTTACTTTCTCTTTTAGTCTTTCCAAAACAAATGACACATTTTAAATTTGGAAATAATTCAACTTTAAACATCCGTAGTTTGCTTAGGCACGCAATTAAATCATTACAACTACGGATACGGTTCCCCTGGCGTAGTTGTGATACCTAATTTCAAATTAGATTTAAATAGGAGCATCCTTATTTGCTTTAGTGAAATACAAATCTTTTTAAAAATAAATCGAGGCGTGCCATTCACAATTGAATCACATATGGCCCTCACATTAATATTATAACTTAGTGTAAAAAAATATTTTGAACATTCGTAGTTTGCTTTAGACGCGTTTATAACAAAATCCTCATAGCTACGGGTACGGTTCCCGTGACGTAGTTGTGATGTCTAATTCCAAATCCAGGGGTACATTTATGTGACCCGGCCATAACTTCTAATAACGTTAATAAATTAGACATGTTGTAGATCGTGGGTACGGTTACCGTGACACAATTAACAATGTGTATCAAACAAACAAGTGTACGACAATCGTAACTTGTTCCAGAATAATCCATAAAATAATTAAAAGCGATTTCAAAGTCTAATAATGCACACTAGGTTTAAAACATGTAGTATGTCAGATAATAGGCCAATATTAATAGTTTATGCGACCGTGCTAGAACCACGGAACCCGAGAATGCCTAACACCTTCTCCAGGGTTAACAGAATTCCTTACTTAGAATTTCTGGTTCGTAGACTTTTAAAATAAAGCCGAAATTTCCTCGATTTGGGATTTTAAAATAAATCGGTGACTTGGGACACCAAATATACTATTCCAAGTGGCGACTCTAAAAAAAATAAATAAAATAATCCCATTACAAATAATGTCACTTTAATTGAAAAAACTCCATTATATTTGCCCTCGGGTTGTAAAAAAAGTGGTGTGACAACGGGCGTGTGAGCGTGCACCGCGAGAATTGTGGCTCGGTTCATTCCGTGGCACCACTTAGTGACTCTTCTTGCTGATATATGTGTTGTGATGATGTGATTAGGTAAAAGAAACTGTACATCATGCTAATTATGATGTTAGGGCTTCACAACTGTTGAGATCTGAGTGGTCATTTCTTGCTGCCATCTCATTAGTTTCATTGATACTCTGTACTCAGTCTTGTTCATGCATATCATATTATGTCTCAATCTCGGTTGTTATCATTTGGCACATCATATTATTGTTTCGGGCTAGTATTATGGCATTATGAGCCCGTGTGTGTGTGACACTGGAGAGTGATGAATGAGTAAGGTCGAGAGCTAGGTTATGAGTGACAGATATAGGATCGGGCTGCCACCGCAACAGATTATTGATTGTGCCTTCGTTGGCTTATTATAGCACTTGGGACGTAGGAGCCCCTCCGGAGTCTGCACACCCACAATGGGTGTGGTTGATTATATTCAGGGATGGATCTTCAGATGGTATGGAGATGGATCTTCTCCATGAGGCTGGATTGGCCTGTTCCTTGGTATTGGGGACTGATGGTCTGTGAGGTATATATATATTTCGGGATGGATCTTCCTTGGGCCGTATGAGCCATATACTGTACCGAGTGGTTGTGAGGTTGTTATTATTATTATTATCTAGAGATGGATCTTCTCCTTCGGCTGGATTGGCCTTCCCAGTACTGAGTGACTGCTGTCAGAGATGTATATATTCCGGGATGGATCTTCCCTGGGACGTATGAGCCATAACAGTACTGAATGGACGAGCATTTGAGATTGTGGGCTAATGAGGCATTCAGCATGGTGCATTTCATATAGCATGTGCATTGGCATGTAGATGTAGCTGAGTTATACTTCTTTACCTTGTTCATAACTGCTCTGTTTCACTGCTCGATCTGTTTATTTAACTTGAAGCATGCCTACATTTGTGTACGTTATTTGTGTTATCTTTGATGAGGTTGAGTTCGTCACTACCTATTAGTTCATAGGTTGGACTTGTTACTTGCTGAGTTGGTGTACTCACGTTACCCCCCTGCACCTTGTGTGTAGATCCAAGTACTTTCGGTCCCAGTGTCAGTCACTGATCGAGGTTGCAGACTTGGGAGATTGTTGACGTATTTGCATGGCGTTCGCAGATCTTGACCCTCCTTCTCTATTCTAGTTGTGATTTAGTTGTATTCAGTAAATATTGTAATAGACTATGTTATTTCTCTAGACGCTTATGTACTCCGTGACATTGATAACTAGGGATTCTAGCCTATCTTATGCTCCGTTTTGCTTAGGTTTGGGATAAAAAATGTGTAGAAGTATTGCCGAAAACTAACTTATCGTGCTTATTTGCAGTGTTTTGTCAAAATGAGGCAAGAAAGTCAAAACCAACTCAAAAGGAGAGAAACAAGCACAAGTTCAAAGCTGAGCTAAAAGCACTGACAGCGATGAAATAGTGTGGTCGCGGAAGTTAAACCGCTGAGGCGACCATAATTGCGCTCTCAGCGGGTTGAGGTTCAGATAAGGCAATTTTAGGCTCAACAGACACTGTTGCCCGCAATGAAATAGCATGGCAGCGGAATTACTTGACGCGGCCGCGATCCATATTCCGTTGAGGGTGAAAGTTAGACTCAGAGGACCGGAGATTTGAGCAAATGAAGACCGCAGTCCGCGAACATATTTCGCGGTTGCGGTTGAAGACCACACTGAGGTGGTTGCTTTTCCGCTCCCTAGCAGAATCAAGTCGAGACCAAGCTCAGAAGAAAAGAAATGCGGTCCACTCTTGCTTTTGCGCGGCCGCGGAAGTCCAAGCGCTGAGGCGCTCAATATTACGTTGTCACCGGAGCCTTTGTAGGGGCATTTTTGTCCAGAAATTTTAACTGTGTATAAATAGTTGTTTTTCAGATTTTTAGGGCATCTGTTGTTTTGGGAAGCACGTGAACAATCATTTTTTGCTTTTTAGAGTAATTTTAGAGCATTTTTAGATATTAATCTTACATTTTACTCTTGTAATTACTTATTATGGCTTATATCTCATCTCAATCTTTGATTTCTACCTTGATTAATGAGTAGCTAAACTCATTAGCTAGGGTTGTGACCCAACCCTAGTGTGGGTATTTAATGGGTCTTCGACTTTAGGGCTTAATTATTTATGGGTTAATGATATTTAGCTTGATTCATGCTTTAATTGTTGAATTGGTGGTTGCAAACACTGATTCATGTCTATTTGACTTAGACTCGTCTTGAGAAAGAGAGACTAAGTCTACGAAATTTAGGCTAACAAGGAATTGGGGTGCTTCATGAATTGATAGCCCCAATTAAAGGGTTAAACCTAGAGATAGTAATACCCGACTTGAGCTAATTTTGCATGCATTGTTTGAACACCCAATTAAGCTTGAGAAAGCCAATTAGGGCAAAGTCACTCAAACTACCGAGAGGTATAGAGTGAGTAATTATGTGCAATGGTTATATCATGATCCCAATTATAACAAGTTTTTCCTAAGTTTTAGACCCTGTTAGATACTCACCTAGGTGTAAGTTACTTCCTAATGCCTTTTTACCAATTGAGAAAACCCTTATAAAAATATTGTACATAGATTATTTTCATCATTCCTTAGTATTAAAAGTATAATAGAAACCAAACAAAGAATGGTTAGAAGTGTAGTTAAGAACAACTTGCATAGCTAGATTAGATAGAAACCCAATTCCCAACCAATATTATCTCTTTGTGGATATCGATCCTGACCTTTCGGGTAAAAGCTACATCGACCACTCTTGCTATTTTATAGTGGTATAGGGTTGGAGCCGATCAGACACCCTGATTTTTGGATGGTTGTATCGTAATATGAAACTTTCTTTTATGTCTTAAACGATTTATTTAAAATGATGGAAGTTTTTTCGCAAACGGTTTGATTTTAGTATGGTGGTTTTGGGTTGCGTTGAGTTGAGGCTGGCCTAGTTCCACGATAGGCCATCACGACGGGAAGAGTTTTGGGTCGTGACAAGTTGGTATCAGAGCCTAGGTTACATAGGTCTCACGAGTCATGAGCGAGTTTAGTAGAGTCTTGCGGATCGGTACGGAGACGTTTGTACTTATCTTTGAGAGGCTGCAGAACCTTTAAGAAATTCCACACTCTTGAATTCTTATAGTACGTCATTAATTCAGCTTGAAGCGTAATTCCTTGAATTCCTTCCACGCATTCGTGTGTGCGCATGAGCGCTCGGTATCAGCTGTGCGTCGACGGCTTGTGATCCCACTGAACGAGGGGCGAGATGTGATTTCTATGTGTCGATGTTGGGCCAGTCTGGAGGACTTGAGGCCGGGTTTTTCCTGTAGCTTAAACTTTGAGGTGTTGATTATGTGAGCACGTGCTATTGGGATTTATATGTTCGGTAGTGTCCTTATTTGTGGGAGTGATGGCTGGGTGGCTACGTGATGAGTAAGATGTGACTGCGAGATGTGTTCATATGATTTGAATGTGACGAGAAAGGTCTGCTTGAGGGTAGAAAGAACTATTTGGTGCTTGATTTCCATCTTGATTTGATGTATAGCCCCGAGTTATGGGTGTGTTAAAGGACCTTCTCATGTGGTGATATAGGCTCAAACTCAGGAAAAGCAAGTGGTTGCATGATGTTTATGACTGTGGAAGGGTATAGGGAGATGTTAGTTTGAGGCAAGCAGGTGGGTTATCTCCTGCGGGTTGCGTGATCCCTATGTTGTTTTGTAGTGGGTTCTCTTTTACTAGTGAGTTATATGTGTTGCAATTTGAGTTGGGATCGCTTATGAGAGTTGTCTTGACTGTTACGAGGGTGAATGCGAGATATGCAGATGATTTGAAGTACTAGATGGTTTATGTTGCACGAGCTTATGAAGGATTTAGTTCAATCTCACTTTGGTATTATGGACGTAATAGAGTAAGGGCATCATGAGTCTTTGTGTGTTTTGACCTATAGCTTTGAGCTAAGTGGGGGAGTCTGCTATAGATAATTTGATTGTGCGGCTAAGTATCGTATCAGTTTCAGTTTGAGGTATACCGGCGGATCACTTGTGGCTTATAGGGGTTGAGATTGAGGATGACTCGAGTAAAGGAAATTTTTTGATAAGGGTTGTGTCATGCTTTATGCGTGTATAAGAATCATGGGATAACTTGAGCTGTTATTGATAAAGGATGTAATTTGCATGGAGCGGGAATTTATTTGGTTGCATTAAGGTGGGGTTACTTCCTAGGGTGTTAGAGTGCTAATAGAGCATAGGTCGTTCGGCCCGTTTGATCAGTCTGAATAAGATTTGAGCAGAGTGGATGACTTTCAAGAATGGTTCAATGGATTCAAGATGTATATGTAACAATTGGGGGATCTTTAGGATGTGTATCTGGCTAGAAACTGAGGTTCACATTGGAGAGTGCCAAGACTTGTGGCATTTCTATATCATTATGGATTCTACATATCAGTATGAGAAAGGTGAAGGTAATGGCTTCAGATTCACAAGAAGTCTCTTCAGGGAAAGTATTTTGAATGTGGTGCTTTTGGGGATATTTGAGAGAGTATTCAATGACTTATGAGCCTTAGACGGTGTGGTTTTATGCTTGGGTCTCATTTGGTGAGTCTGGGTTAAGTATTATGGTATTATGGCAAGGAGAAGTATCAATTGGAAGGTAATTCAGAAGGAACTTGGATAAATAGGACAGCTTGGTAGAAGGTCGGATCAGCATGGTAAGGGATATGATTAGTTCTTTGGATGCTTATGAGGTAATGAGTTTCTACAGGTGTCACGTGGCAATGTCTTGGATTTTTGGTGACATGCGTAGCTTGGTTGAGCTAGAAGGATTCAGTCCTGACGGTTTGGTTTTGTGCAAATGGAATTTGGAGAGTCCTTGATGGCTTCTTCCACGGTTAGAGATGTATATTTTCTCCTAGCATGAGGAGCATGTGATGTAAAGTGATTTTCTTCTAGATGGGATCAAATGGAATGTTCTTGGCTAGTTGAGTACGTAGTTGCTTGTGGCTCGAAGTGGATTTTGAAGTTATCACAATTATCATAGGATGACATGGTATATGCGGTATGTTGTGTAGGATTGAGATTTGCATGTGTAAGGTCGCAGTTCAGTTTTAAAAGGAAGGTCATAAATTCCTAGGCAGCATGGGCAGTTTCAGATGACTAGGTAAATGGTATCGCTAGTTGGTGTGGCTTGATGAGGGTATACATTTCAGAAAGGGCAATGTGTTTGAGTTAAGGGTACTTAAGTGGTATTGTGGCGCTCTCTTGCTGGATTGACTGCTGATATTCAAGGTTGCTTGGTGGCACAGTATAATTATAGGGGTATCCCTCATGGAATGATGGAGTAATAGAGGTGTGTTATAAATTCAGGCGGTGGAGTTGAGATCCGAGATGGTAATTCATATGTTCTATGGATTGGGAGACTATAAGTTCTCGTAAACAGGTTATTTCGTGGTTGTGGATTGTGAAGATGTGGGCAGAGCTAGTCAGATGTTAGTATGTGCCATGATTCAGTCATTGTGAACTTTCGGAGAGTTATCTATCTATTGCGGGTGACCAGAATTGATGTAGGATTCATTGGTAGGCCCAGTAAGGATGTGTGTTCTGCACCGGGTTGGAATTGTTGACTCCGAATTACTATTGTCGAGGGATGTTCCATTCGATTGTTATTGAGCTTATTCGTGTTCTGGAGTGATCTATGGGTTATCCTTCTGTGTTGCGAGGGATTGTGATTCGTTGATTTTATGCACAAATGATGTGGTTCTAATTGGGCTTTAAAGCGGAGTTTGAGTGAGACAGATATTTCGGTGTGGCATGATTGATTGCGCATTGGTTATGTTCTATTGGGCTGGTATGGCATTGCATCATTGGCTTCTCATTATAGTGATTCCCTTTTGGTATTAGACATCAAATTGCACGTGATTGTCGATTTTGAGCATGGTGACTTGAGGTGTCTCATGTGGACCAGTGTTTGGATAGAGTCGTGCATTGCATCGAAGTTATGTGGAGGTATGATCCTTCGGGTTAGATTCGTGTGTTCTGGTTCTGCGGTGTGTGATGGGTTCTTAGCATCGTGTTGTGGTGGTACTTGTGAGCTTGCGGTACAGCTCTCTCATTTGAGTCATATTTTCCATGATTTAAGTACATTTGGATCGTTGCCTATAGGTGTGCGGATTGCACGGGTTGTGGCTTTAGATTGAATTGATGTGTCATGTCACCAGAGTAGTCGTGTTGGATGAGATGAGGTCATTGGACCTAGAAGGAATACTATCGGATTTGATTTCAGCATGTTGGATGGATAATATTGAAATTCGGTTTAGAAATTTACTATAGTCCTTGCCGAAGGAGAGGGAACTCCAGGACTGGTTGATATGAGGAATGGTTATGATTTCTGCGTGTTTCTTTCATCATTGGCAGCATACGAAAGTGTTGGAACGAGGCTTTATTTGATAAGAGGTTATTACCGTTATTGGGTTGTTTGAGCAGCTGCTGTGATTAGAAGTTATCGCTATGAGCGTTTAAGTTTTGTGGTATATCATGTGATTTCATTTTGCATTGCGGTTATGGCTTGATACAGCGTGTTCGGACTTATTCAGCGCGTAGATGTGAGATTCTGATCTTATAGATAATTTCGGAGATGGAAATTTGGTTCTAAGGTTATGGGCTAGAGTGAATTGTGAAATTCCAAATGTTGTGTGATCAGACCTATATAGGATAGGGTGGCGTGGGATCACCCCCGGGTATGTGCATGGTAAGATTATACAGTGATTTGATGGTTTTCGGAACAACTTTGGGCACGTTCAGGACGAACGTATGTCTAAGTGGGGGAGGATGTAATGACCCGACCGGTCGTTTTGAGCAATTGCACTTCACTATCCAGTTCTCGGGAATGACTAGCCTCGTATGATATATTATGACTCATGTAAATCGTCGGTTTTGGTTTTCACGATAATCTGAATAGATTTTGGAAGAACAATTCTCAACTTGAAGCTTTAAATTTGAAAGGTTTGACCAAGTTTTGACTTTTAGTATTCGATCTCGGATTTGGATTTTTATTATTTGGTTAGCTCCTTTAGGTGATTTTGGACATGTGAGCGCGTCCGAAATGTGATTTCGAGGTCCGTGGTAGAATTAGGCTTAAATTGGCAAAATTAGAAATTGGGCATTTCTCGGTCGGTAGTGGAAATTTTGGTACCGGGGTCGGAATGAAATTCTAGAAATTTGAGTGGGTCCGTGGTTCTATTTGTGACGTGTGTGCAAAGTTTCAAGGCATTCGGACGAGGTTTGATAGGTTCCAGCATCGTTTGCAGAATTTGGAAGTTTAGGAGTTCTTAGGCTTGAATCCGAGGGTGGTTTGATTTCTTGATGTTGTTTGGGGTGTTCCGAAGGTTTGAATAGTGGTATATGACTTGTTGGTATTTTTGGTTGAGGTCCAGAGGGCCTCGGGATGATTCCAGATGGTTAATGGAAGGATTGGAACTTGGTTTGAGCAGCTGAAGCTACCGCTTCTGTCATTTCCGCACATGCGGATTGGGGACCGCAGGTGTGAGGACCACAGAAGCGATATTGTAGCACAGGTGCGCTTCCAGGGACGCAGGTGCGGTTCAGTCCCTGCATCTGCAAAGACCGCAGGTGCGGTCAGGAAACTGCCGAAGCGAATATGCCTTTTAATGAGATTCCGCATAAGCGGAGAATTTTGCGCAGATGCGGCCCCGCAGATGCGTAATGGGGACCGCAGATGCGGAAGTACTGGGCTGATATCTGTGTTGTGATGATGTGATTAGGTAAAAAAAACTTTAAATCATGCTAATTATCATGTTAGGGTTTCACGCCAATACTGTTGAGACCCGAGTGGTCGTTTTTTGCGGTCATCTCGTTAGTTTCATTGATACTCTATACTCAGTCTTGTTCATGCATATCATATTATGTCTCAGTCTCGGTTGTTATCATTTGGAACATCATATCATTGTTTCGGACTAGTATTATGGCATTGTGAGCCCGTGTGTGTGTGAGACTGGAGAGTAATGACTGAGTGAGTCCGAGAGCCTGGTTATGGGTGACAGTTATGGGATCGGGTTGCACGCCGCAACAGATTATTTATTATGTCTTCGTTGTCTTGTTATAGCACTTGGGACGTAGGAGCCCCACCAGAGTCTGCACACCCACAGTGGGCACGGTTGATTATATTTAGAGATGGATCTTCCCTTGGTATGGAGATGGATCTTCTCCATGAGGCTGGATTGGCCTGTTCCTCGGTACTGGAGACTGATGGTCTGTGATGTGATGTGTGTGTGTGTGTGTGTGTGTGTGTGTGTGTGTATATATATATATATATTCCGAGATGGATCTTTCCTGAGCCGTATGATCCATATACAATACCGAGTGGTTGTGAGGTTGTTATTATTATTATCTGGAGATGGATCTTCTCCATAGGCTGGATTGGCCTTCCCTAGTACTCAATGACTGCTGTCAGATATGTATACATTCTGGGATGGATCTTCCCTGGGCCGTATGAGCCATATACAGTAGTGAGTGGACGAGCATTTGAGATTGTGGGCACATGAGGCACTCAGTATGGTGCATTTCATATAGCATGTGCATTGACATGTAGCTGTAGCAGAGTTATACTTCTTTACCTTGTTCATACCTGCTCTGTTTCACTACTCAATCTGTTTATTTAAGTGAAAGCATGCCTACGTTTTTGTACCTTATTTCTGTTATCTTTGATGAGGTTGAGTTCGTCACTGCCTATCAGTCCATAGGTTGGATATTTTACTTATTGAGTTGGTGTACTCACGTTACCCCCTGCACCTTGTGTGCAGATCTAGGTACTTTCGGTCCCAGTAGCAGTCACTGATTGAGGTTGCATGCTTGGGAGATTGTTGAGGTAACTGCATGGCATTTGCAGATCTTGACCCTCCTTCTCTATTCTAGTTGTGTTTCAGAATATTGTGGTAGACTATGTTATTTCTCTAGATGCTCATGTACTCTATGACACCCTGGTTTTGGGATGGTTTTATCGTAGTATGAACCTTTCTTTTATGTCTTAAATAATTTATTTAAAATGATAGTAGTTTTTCCGCAAATGATTTGATTTTAGTATGGTGGTTTTGGGTTGCGTTGGGTTGAGGCGGGCCTAGTCCCACGATAGGAGCTATCACAACGGGATGAGTTTTGGGTCGTGACATTTGTCCCTCCCTTTCATGTAATCAAAAATAGTATTGGATTAAAAAATGGAAAATTTTAACGTTCACTTTCGAGTCTCTACAAAATTATTGAAAATAACATTGTTAGAGGAGGAAGATGTTTGATAAATAAGTGAATATATATAGCGCGGTTAAATACTACGGTTTGTGTGTTGTCTTGTTGATCTAAAAAGCTGCACGACTTCGAAAAAGCTGTTTCATATCAGAAAAAATATTTATCACGCCAAGCATAGCACAGCTCAATACTACGTTTTGTGTGAATATATATAGCGTGGTTAAATACTATGTTTTGTGTGTTGTCTTGTCGATCTAAAAAGCTGCCCAACCGCGAAAAAGCTGTTTTGTATCAGAAAAAATATTTAACACGCCAAGCATTGCGCGGTTAAATACTATATTTTGTGTGAATATATATAGCGCAATTAAATACTACGTTTTGTGTGTTGTCTTGTCAATCTGAAAAGCTGCCCGACTGCAAAAAAGTTGTTTCGTATCAGAAAAAATATGGAGCATGCCAAGCATAGCGCTGTTAAATACTACGTTTTGTGTGAATATATAGCGCGGTTAAAAACTACGTTTTGTGTGTTGTCTTGCCTATAAATAACGGGCGCATTCTAGTTATTTTCTGCGCTTAACCATAACAAATAGCAAAACTTTCCATAAAACCAGGGTTTTGTCGCTTTAACAAATGTCTGACCGCATGTATGTGCCAATGTGGCAAATGCTATATGATGGCGGACTGTTGGGATGACGGTCAAGTTGGGCGCAGATACTGGATGCATGTGAACATATTTGGAGGCAACAACAGAACTTTTTGCAATTTTGAGGTATGGATTGATGAACCCTGTCAGTAGGAATGCTACAAACAATCTTTGAAGTTTCTTCATAATTTGACCAAAAAACAGTAGGAATATGAACAAGAATACAAACGAGAAATTGCGGAGTTGAAGGAGAAACTCAAATAGGTGGAAGAAGAAAAAAATAAGCTGGAAGAAAAATTTAAGTGGTTGGAGCAGAGAATACTAGGCGGTCGTGACTAAACAATGACATGTATGTGTTGAGTGTAGTAGTTGTTCTGTATGTTTTCGGTGTCATGTGTTTTCATTAGTTGTACTGAATTTAAGTTATGTTAAGTTTCTATGTTTGTGTGTGTGTTGTAGTGTTGAAATAAAGAAGAAACATGGAAATAAAAACGCAATGCGCATATTATGTAAACATTAAAAAATTATTGTTATTATTTAGATAAAATAATATTTACATAGCGTACATAAACTACAAAAAAGAAGATCAATGTGTCTCACAGCCTGTGTGCTTCAATGCAGCCACTGGCCTGAGGCGCATCCCATCCCGCACGGATACGCTATCAGGATCGTCCTCATTGCGTTGCCTCTTTATCAGAGGATACGCTACAGCATGATCGTCAGTAGTGCTGGCAGGATCGGTAGAAGGGGCCATCGGTCCATCAGCAACCTACAAAATAATAAGACAGCTTAGTATATGAAAATATTTATTAGTAATGTACATGTTAAGTCAAAAAAAATATCTTACCATGGTCTCGTCGGGATCCTGAATATAAGCATCCGTCGCATCCTACTCCGCATCACACAAAGTGGCCTCCGTGACGGGCTGAGATGAAGCCTTAATAATAAAATTAAAAAGTTATTTATTGCAAATCAATGAGATAAAAACATACTTAAATTTAATAGTAATACAAACATACCTGATCCTGTGAAAGATCCACACCACCCGTCGACGATGAGCCATAACTCAGCCGGCGCCCACCATCCACATCTCGGATCGACGAATCCTCAGCAGCGGTCGATGGGCCTGAAAACATCTGCTCCCAATCATTTCCGATAAGGCTCGTGTCCGTGATCAACAATGGGTCTGCCGGAATCACCTCCGATGTGGCTGGAGTGAACGCCAGCTGAAGGCTGTACGATGGCATGTTGCTGGGACGCTTGTCTGGCTGATGGAGGCCACCCGGCAGATCAACTCCAACATCATCATCAGGTGCCCGAACAGGTGAGAAAATTACATGCAACATAATATGGTGAGTATACCAGCATGTGTATCACATTAAAGGAAATCCCTTTTTCCTTTAACATGTATAATGTGATAAATTAGATGAGATTATGAGCAAAAAGACATGCGTAGTGGACATTCAGACTTCACGACATAGTTGATAAGCACGATTTTCAGGATCATATTGGAAAAAATTAAAAGAGTTAGTCCTAGAGTGGTGCAACTCAATTTAATCATAGACAGGTAATTTTCAGTCCCTTACATTTCTGGTTCTTCATCCTCCTTCCATTTACTATTTAATTTTATCAAAGTTTACGACCAAGAAACTTATCATTCTTCCTTAAAGCAATAAAAGCTTTCAGAGGTGCTACATATGTATCAGTAGCAAATATATCGAAGAAAACACAAAATGCAGTCTTACACCATGAAATTCCATCCCAGATATCCAGAGGAATTGCTTCCTTGGCATGTTTTCAACCTCTAGAAATAGAATACTATCAGTTAATTCCATAGGTAGTTGGGAAAAGAAAATGACAGTACAGTGATTGTTAACATGCTAAATCAATCGAAATTTGAGAAATTCGGGTAGGGTTTCCGGAGGAAAGTCGTAGAGAACATAAGAGAGGAGAAAATGTTGTGATATGATAGGACCGATCAGCCCTTACACTTTGGGTCACATTCACTTATATACAAAACATGTAACCAGTCTTTACAATGAGTTCAAGAAGGAAAATTGGCTAAACTAACAAAAAAGGCTAACTATTACAAATGTCAACTAATACAGAAAACAAATACTATGCGCCACTCATGTTTTGTGTTTTGGGCCTGAGGCAAAATATTCAGATAGCCCAATAATGATTACAAATTCTTGCAGCTTTATCCCCATAAATTAAGGTTCAAAACCCAAAATGCTAGAAATTCCAAAAGGATGTACCAACGTTTACCTATTTCAGCATAAAATTTGCACGGGGCGTCGTATTTGGTTTCCCCAATTTAACCTATACCCACTTTTTAGAAAACTTTTAACTTGTACCCACTGTTTAAACAACTTCAGGCCTCTTTCTCCTCCTCCTCCTCCTCCTTCCCCTCCTTCGTTTTCTGAATGCTGAAGATTGAGATGTTGTTATGCGTTTTAGCCTGATGATTCATATATTTCTGCTTGTCCCATTATGTTCAGTTAAATCTTATTCACAATAATTTAACCTCTTAGATTTTTTACTTAAGAGGCACATTGTTTTTTGGTTCTAATTAATCTGTAGTAACTTATTTTCTTGTCGAAAATATTTTTCGTTCTTTAATCTTTGAAATGAACAACATCAATCGTTGCTAATCATGATCTATTAAATTCATTATTGTTTTAGAAATTCAGCTCTAAGAATGCTGAAGTTCAGCAAATATAAGCAAAAACTTCAGATCCTAGAATGCTGAAGTTCAGCAAATACAAAACAAACTTCAGCCCTGAAGTTCATCACGAACAGAACAAAGCTTCAGCTAAAACATGTTGAAGTTCAACAAATACAGAACAAAGCTTCAGCTAAAACATGCTGAAGTTCAGCAAATACACAACAAAGTTTCCGCTAAAACATGCTGAAGTTTAGCAAATACAGAACAAAGCTTCAGCTACTAGAATGCTGAAGTTCAGCAATTACAAACAAAAACTTCAGCCAATACCATTTGCACTATGAACTGAATTTTGCGTGATTGCCTATCTGAAGTTTTGCTACACTTCAGGCAAAAATTTTTGCTACTTCAGGCTCGTCTGCCTGAAATTACGCGAAAAGTGGGTGCGCTTGCAATTTTTTTCAAAGCGGGTATAAGTTAAAACGTGACCCAAAAAAACGGGTATAGATGCAAATGCCCCTATTTCACCAGTGCACCATCTTCTTTCGAGCACTGATAATTGTCGTAATATCTCCAAATTTTTCCGATCCTGAAAACAAAAAATACAAGTATATCCATCAGAATTTTCAAGAACTAAATTGATCACTAACAGAACTCTAATAATAATTCAAGAAGCAGAATATAAGATGACCTGTTCAAGGCCAAATTTAAAGCAACTTTTAGCTTTATCAAGATCGCCTCGTTTCCAAACACAAGTTCCTAAGCATATCCATGCATCCACCATATAATGATTCAATTGAAGCTGTTACACAAATCAGCAGTCATGAAAATGAACCATAAAAGAATAACCAGGAGACACATCCAGAAACTTTCCTCTCAAGTACAAATACATGGCTTCATCCTCTTGCGATTGCCACTTCTCTACTCGGCATACAAAACACTATTAAAATCACAATTTACATTCAAAACACTAGAGATTACGTGGCTAGTTAAGAGATTTAATTACGTTTCGATGCATTTTCAACTTTACGTTTAAGAACTCATTCAATGCGTTCTTCGAAGACTTGAAGTACAAATACATCGTTGATCATCTCGCGATTGCTCTTTTTTTCTTCTTTTAAAAAAACATGATTTAAACTAAAAATAAATTGAAAACACTAGAGATTAATCGTTTTACACAAATACAGAACTTCAAAGTCCAAATTCAATGCATCTGAATATATACTTTACATTTTTAAACTCGGAATTCAATGCATTTTTCCAAGAATTCAATTGTTCGGATAACTAAGTGTAATGCTATGTGTGCTAGTCTTGTTAGTTGGGTTATATCTTGTAACTGGGCCTGGTCCAATTTGTATTTATTCTATTATTTTTAGGTAGTTAAAAGCTTAGTCAATTTGGGCCACTACCAGGTCATATATAGTATGAGCATTGTCTCATTTTGTACAGATAACAGAATATGATTTTCTTCTTCTAAAAATAATATCTCCTAATTCTCCCGAAGCTCAGCATGAACCCTAACCATTGTTGCTCAATTGGAGCTTTAATTTTGCATTTCTAACATGGTATCAGAGAGGGAATCATTAGATCTGGTGCTTGGCTCCCTTCCGATGCTAAGCTCATAGTGTTCCACTCGAGTTTTATTTGTTTTTTGGCATTTGAGATCGTTTTTTTGTGTTGTTTCAGTATCGTTCTTCCGTCTCTCGATTTGAGGTCTGAATGTACCTGGATTGTTCTGAAGACTCATTTTTTTAGTCTTCATCAATTGTGAGATTCTCTACGTCAATTGGAGTTGTTCGGATAACTAGGATTTTGGTTTGTCAATTTTCATCCAGCTGAATTCATATGGTCTGTTAAGGTTTATTATTGGAGCTTATTTCGAACATTAGGGTTCTTCTATGCTGCTTCAAGTCCGTCTTCTTCTGGTCGCGAAGGTGTTGGTAACATCGTCTCTCTCATCATCTAGTTTTTATTTTATTTTAAAGCCAATTGGTTGTCTGTTATCCTTAAACTGTCTCCATTCTAATTGGTATTGTTTGGGATTTTTCATATGCTATGACGATTGGTAACATTACTTCTCCCTCCGATGTTACTCCTGTTGGTAACAGAACTTCAAAGTTCAAATTCAATGTATCTGAATATATACTTTACATTTTTAAACTTGATTCAATGCATTTTACTAAGAATTCAATTGTTCGGATAACTGAGTGTAATGCTGATATTGTAACGACCCGGCCGGTCGTTTTATGTGTTACCGCTCTGTTTCCCCCATTCTTGTTTCTTATTGTCTTGTTTAGCTGTATTATGTGCTATCGGGTTGGTTGGCTCGAGTTCGGAGAGGTTTTGGTAAGGTTTGAGACACTTAGTCTCTTTTAAGAAAGCTTAAGTTGGAAAAGTCAATCGGATGTTGACTTATGTGAAAAAGGTCTCGAGTGTGAATTCCAATGATTCAGATAGCTTCGGGAGGTGCTTTGGGACTTAGGAGTGTGATTGGAATGTGTTTTGAAGATCCGGAGTAGCTTTAGGCTTGAATTGGCAAAAATGGATTTTTGGCGTTTTCTGGTTGATAGGTGAGATTTTGATATAGGGTTCGGAATGGAATTACGGGAGTTATAGTAGGTCCGTTGTGTCATGTGGGATGTGTGTGCAAAATTTCAAGTCATTCAGACGTGGTTTGATAGACTTTTTGATCAAAAGCGTAATTCGGAAGATTTTTGGAACCTTAGGTTTGAATCCGATGTGATTTGGTTGATTCGATGTTGCTTGAGGTGTTTTGAAGATTGGTATAAGTTTGAATAGTAGTATATGACTTTTTTGTGCTTTTTGTTGAGGTTCCAAGGGCCTCTGGATGGATTCGGATGGTTGACGGAGAGTTTGGATTTATGGAGAAGTTGCAGAATTTTCTGCTCCTGTTATTTCCGCACCTGCGGATTGGGGACCGCGAGTGCGATGCCGCAGATGCATAGAAAGGACCGCAGATGCGACTAAGGACGTGAAGGGCAGGAGCCGCAGATGCGGAGAGCTGAGCGCAGCTGCGATGGCACATGTGCGGGTGTTTGACCGTAGATGCGGTTTTGGGCGGATAAGTGAATTTCGCAGGTGCGACCCGAGGATCCCAGGTGCGGTCATGTAGGCGCGTGCTTGAGGCCGCAGGTGCGGTATTCCTAGTCCAGAAAGTATATAAACCCTCGTTCGTGATTTCAACCTTTCTTCACCATTTTTAAATCGATTTTGGAGCTTTTTGGACGATTTTGAAGAGGGAATTCAAGGGAACTTCGTTGAGGTAAGATTTTTTATCATAAAAAAACTCGTTCCTATGGTGTTATGTCATCGATTAGGCTTGAAATTTATGGAAATTGTGGGTAAATATTGTAGAAACTAGGGCTTGAATTGGAGACCTAGAATTTGGGATTTGAGGGGTCATTTGTGGTTGGATTTTTTTAAATTTGATATGCATGAACTCGTGGGAAGATAAGGATTCCATTTATATTAATTTTTCGAATTCAGAGACGTGGGCCCGGGGTTCGGGTTTGGTTATTTTCGAGATTCGTGTTGTAATTTGATTATTTTCGCTTGAGCTTCGTTCCCTTAGCATATTTTGATGTCATGATTCTTATTTTGGTTAGATTCGACGCGAGTAGGGGCCGAGACGAGAGGCAAAGGCATCGCGGGCTAGAGTTTGGACCGGATAGAGGTAAGTAATGATTGTAAATGCTATCCTGAGGGTATGAAACCCAGGATATCACATCGTTGTGCTACTTTGAGGTGACGCACACGCTATATGACGAGCGTGGGGTCGTGCACCGTTGGGGATTGTGACTTAGTCCGTCTCGTATGACTGTTTTAACTACGTATTTAATAGAAAACTGTTTGCTATCATCATGTTATGGGCTGAATGCCATATTTGGGCCTCGTGCCAACTGTTTGGACCCTTAGGGATTATTTATTACTATTCCTCACTGTTTTGACTTCCTATTTGTAATCAGTCATGCTATATTCTACTGTTTTCACAACTCAACCATCTTTACTCGTTTTGATATTTTAAATGATATTTTGGGCTGAGCATCATGTTTTACTATTGCCCGTGTGGCTTGTGAGATTCTAACTGAGTAAGGCCGAGGGCCTGTGTTGTAAGGATACTATAGGATCGGGCTGCGCGCCGCAGCACTATTATACTGATTCATGATTATGAGGCCGAGGGCCTGAGTTGTTATGCCACGAGGTGGCTTGATATGAGGCCGAGAGCCTATTTGATTATGCCACGAGATGGCTTGTTATTGCGCTTGGGCGGTAAGGGGCCCCTCCCGAAGTCTGTACACCCCTAGTGAGCGCGGGTACCCAGTTTGTGATGTGACATAGCCCGAGGGGCTGATGTTGTACCATGTTATTGCCCGAGGGGCTGATGCGAGTGAATGTGAGATAGCTCGAGGGGCTGGTTCTGTTGGTATTTTGCCCGAGGGGCTTATTTGTGTTTCTATCTTTTATTTCGTGTTTTCATTCACTCGTTTGAAACTGTTGAGAAGTGTTTTAAAATGGTTTTACTGAACTGAGATGTGTTTTATGAGTTTTACTTCTTTATTGCATTGTTCTGAATATATACTGTTTTGTGGTAGCATTATGCTGTGGTTTACGTGTTTTCTTACTGCTCAGCTGCCTTTACTTTTATTGCTTACTGAGTTGGCGTACTCACATTACTCCCTGCACCCTATGTGCAGATTCAGAAGTCTCGGGTCACGCTAGCGAGGGCTGATTTTCTTTCCAGCAGGCTTGTTCGGAGGTTACTAGGTAGCTGCTCGGCGTTTGCAGTCCAGTGCTTCTCCTTTATACCTTTATTTCGCTTGTTCTAGCTTTGTATTAGACCGTGTTGTCATTTCATACTCTTAGACGGATTTTAGATGCTCATGACTGGTGACACCCCGATGTTGGGCTGTGTTTGCTTCCGCATTTGTTTTATTTCACTCTATTTTGAGATTTATCACTTATTAATGACTTAATTATGAATTATTATAACTGTTAATTGGTTTGGGGGTTTGTGTCGGCTGGCCTTCTTTCACGAAAGGTGCCATCACGACCGGGTCCGGTTTGGGGTCGTGACAAATTAGTATCAGATCCTAAGTTACATAGGTCTTTATTTATCCTCGGGAGGCTGCAGAACCTTTAGGAAAACTTCATATTCTTGAAATTCTTGTCGTGTGAATCTGTTGATCTTAATACTAAACTTATGTTATTCTATTCTCTCACAGATGGTGAGGACACGAGCGACCGGTCAGGATGGACGACCACCAGTACCACCAGTTGTAGCCACTAGGGGCCGAGGACGAGGTCGAGGTCATGGTAAGGACAAAGGTGTGGCCCGCACAGCAGCTAGGGCAGCACCTGCAGATCTACCAGCTGCCCCAATTCAGGATCAGGTCCCAGTTGTGGATGCTCCAGTAGCACCAGCTCAGGCACTAGCTGTGCCCATTGTGATTCCAGGTCTTCAGGAGACCCTTGCCCAGATCATGACCTTGTGCACGAGTCTTGCTCAGGAGGTCGCAGTTTCTACTGCCGCAGCCAATTCTCAGGCTGGGGGAGGCACTCAGACTCCTGCCGCCCACACACCCGAGCAGGTTGTCCAAGGATTGCAGACACCGGAGGCACCATTAGCTCAGCTGGTGGCAGTTGCTCAAGGTTATGTAGTTCCGGTTATGCCAGAGGACGTGCAGCGCAGATTGGAGAGGATTGGCAGACTCCAGCCTCCGACTTTCAGTGGTGCAGAGGGCGAGGATACCCAGGGTTTCTTGGATAGATGTCAGAGGATTCTTTGCACCACGGGTATCCTGGACCACTGAGGTCACATTCACGACTTTTCAGTTTACGGGAGCTGCCTTCAGTTGGTGGGAGGCTTATGAGAGGCGTAGGCCTGTTGGTGCGGCGCCCCTTACCTGGCAGCAGTTCTTCGCTCTCATTTTGGAGAAGTATGTGCCACAGTCCCGTAAGGAGGAGCTGCGTAGGCAGTTCGAGCAGGTGCGACAGGGAGATATGACTGTGACACAGTACCAGATGAGGTTCTCTCAGTTAGCTCATCATGCTATTTGGTTAGTTGCTACAGATAGAGAGAGGATCAGGAGGTTTGTTGATGGCCTCACATATCAGCTTCAGATTCTCATGACCAGGGGGAGGGTGTTTGGTGCTACGTTTGAGGAGGTTGTTGATATCGCTCGTGAGATTCTCAGTTCGTCTCTAGGACCGAGAGGAGAGGGAGGCCAAGAGGCCTCGAGGATCTAGTAGTTTTGGGGGTGCTCCTTCGAGAGGTCAGTTTCAGCACGGTAGAGGCCGCCCATTCAGGCATGCTCAGTCAGCTCGCCCAGGTTATCGTGGGGCATCATCAGGCCATGGTTCTCACGGTTCTTAGCACGGTCATTCCTCACTTAGTGCCCTTCCAGCCCAAGGTTCGTCCCGTGCTCCATCAATTCGGGACTCTTCTACGTAGGTGCGTCTGCGAGTCATTCTGGTGCTAAGGGTCCCCTTCAGTCCCCGTCTCCGGCACCAGGGAGTTGTTATGAGTGTGGAGAGTTGGTTCATATGTGGAGGAAGTGTCCTCATTGCCTTGGGGTTAATCTCAGTAGAGGAGTCAGCCATCGACTTCGGCACCAGTTACTTCACCATCCACCCAGCTAGTTAGGGGTGGAGGACAATCATCTAGGGGCCGCCCAAGAGGGGGAGGTCGATCAGGTGGTGGTCAGGACCGTTTCTATGCACTCCCAACTAGACCTGATGCTATTGTATCTGATGCAGTGATTGCAGGTATTGTCTCAGTCTGCCATAGAGATGCCTCTGTGTTATTTGATCCTGGTTCTACTTTCTCTTATGTATCATCTTATTTTGCCCATTATTTGGATACGCCCCGCGAGTCTCTCATTTCTTCTGTTCATGTCTCTACTCCGGTGGGCGATATTGTTATGGTAGACCGTGTGTTGTGTCTATTGGTGGTCTTGAGACCCAAGTGGATCTTTTGTTACTTTGCATGGTGGACTTCGATGTGATATTGGGCATGGATTGGTTATCTCCATGCCGGGCTATTTTGGACTGTCATGCCAAGATAGTGACGTTAGTTATGCCGGGTGTGCCACGGATTGAGTGACGAGGTTTGTCCGATTATGTTCCCAGCAGGGTAATCTCATTCCTGAAGGCCCAACATATGGTTGGGAAAGGTTGTCTTTCATACTTAGCATTCGTAAGGCTTGTCAGTGCAGAGACTCCCGGCATTGATTCTGTTCCAGTTGTGAGGGATTTTCCTGATGTGTTTCCTGCACACCTGCCGGGCATGCCATCGGACCGGGATATCGATTTTGGTATTGATTTGGTGCCGGGAACTCAGCCCATTTCTATTCCACCGTATCGTATGGCACCAACGGAGTTGAAGGAGCAGCTTCAGGAACTCTTTGATAAGGGGTTTATTCGGCCTAGTGTATCGCCTTGGGGTGCGCTTGTTCTATTTGTGAAGAAGAAGGATGGCACGATGAAAATGTGCATTGATTACATGTATTTGAACAATGTAACAATCAAGAACAAGTATCCTTTGCCTTTTATCGATGATTTGTTCGACCAGCTTCAGGGAGCGAGAGTGTTCTCTAAGATTGGTCTTCGTTTAGGGTATCACCAGCTAAAGATCAGGGACTCGGATATTCTTAAGACAACTTTTAGGACCCGGTATGGTCACTATGAGTTCCTTGTGATGTCGTTTGGGCTGACCAATGCCTCAGCAGCATTCCTGCATTTGATGAATATCGTGTTCCGGCCTTATCTCAACTCGTTCGTTATTGTTTTCATGGTGATATTCTGGTATACTCGCGTAGTCAGGAGGAGCACGTAGAGCATTTGAGAGTGGTGTTGCAGAGATTGAGGGAGGAGAAGCTTTATGCAAAGTTCTCCAAATGTGAGTTTTGGCTCAGTTCAGTGGCTTTCTTGGGGCACGTGGTGTCCAGCGAGGGTATTCAGGTTGATCCGAAGAAGATAGAGGCGGTTCAGAGTTGGCACAGGTCGTCCTCAGCCACAGAGATCCGTAACCTCCTTGGTTTGGCGGGTTATTACCGCCGCTTTGTTAGGGAATTTTCATCTACCGCATCGCCCTTGACCAATTTGACTCAGAAGGGTGCTCCATTTCAGTGGTCGGATGAGTGTGAGGCGAGCTTCCAGAAGCTCAATACTGCCTTGACTACAACTCTAGTGTTAGTTTTGCCATCAGCTTCAGGTTCATATTCAGTGTATTGTGATGCTTCGAGAGTGGGTATTGGATGTGTGTTGAACCAAGAGGGTAGAGTTATTGCTTATGCTTCTCGTCAGTTGAAGCCCCATGAGAAGAACTAACCGGTTCATGGTCTTGAGTTGGCTACCATTGTTCACACATTGAAGATTTGGAGGCATTATTTGTACGGTGTGTCTTGTGAGGTATTTACCGATTATCGCAGCCTCCAAAACTTGTTCAAGCAGAAGGATCTCAATTTGAGGCAGCGGAGATGGTTGGAGCTGCTAAAGGATTATGATATTACTATCTTGTACCATCTGGGGAAGGCCAATGTGGTGGCCGATGCTTTGAGCCGGAAGGCGGTGAGTATCGGGAGTTTGGCATATATTCCTGTTGGGAAGAGACCTCTTGCAGTTGATGTTCAGGCCTTTGCCAATCGGTTCTTGAGGTTGGATATTTCGGAGCCCAATCGTGTTTTGGCTTGTGTGATTTCTCAGTCTTCCTTATATGATCGCATCAGAGAGCGCCAGTATGATGATCCTTATTTGCTCGTCCTTAAGGACAGGGTTCAGCATGACTATGCCAGAGATGTGACCATTGGTGATGATAGGGTATTGAGGATGCAGGGCCAGATTTGTGTGCCCAATGTGGATGGGCTTCGGGAGTTGTTCTAAAGGAGGCCCATAGCTCGCGGTATTCCATTCATCCGGGTGCCGCGAAGAAGTATCAAGATCTGAGATAGCATTATTGGTGGAGGAGAATGAAGAAGGACATTGTAGGATTTATAGCTTGGTGTCTCAATTGTCAGCATGTGAAATATGAGCATCAAAGACCGGGTGGCTTGCTTCAACGGATGGACATTCCAGAGTGGAAGTGGGAGCGGATCACCATGGACTTCGTAGTTGGGCTCCCATGGACTTTGAAGAAGTTCGATGCTATTTGGGTGATTGTGGATCGGCTGACCTAGTCTACGCACTTCATTCCTGTATGTACTACCTATTCTTCAGAGCGATTAGCAGAGATATATATCCGGGAGATTGGTCGTTTGCATCGTGTGCCAATTTCCATCATTTCATATAGAGGTACTCAGTTTACTTCACAGTTTTGGAGGTCGGTACAACGAGAGTTGGGTACTCAGGTTGAGTTGAGCATGGCTTTTCACCCTCAGACGGACAGGCAGTCCGAGCGCACTGTTCAGATATTGGAGGACATGTTGGGCCCTTGTGTCATTGATATTGGAGGGTCATGGGATCAATTTCTACCGCTTGTGGAGTTTGCATATAACAACAGTTATCAGTCGAGTATTCATATGGCTCCATATGAGGCTTAGTATGGGAGACGGTGTAGATCTCCAGTCGGTTGTTTTAGCCGGGTGAGGCTAGGCTATTGGGTACAGACTTAGTGCAGGATGCTTTAGACAAGGTGAAGGTGGTTCAGGAGGCTTCATACAGCGCAGTCAAGACAAAGATTTATGCTGATGGGAAGGTTCAGGATGTTTCCTACATGGTTGGTGAGAAGGTTCTGTTGAAGGTTTCACCCGTGAAGGGTGTTATGAGATTTGGGAAGAAAGGTAAATTGAGTCCTCGGTTCATTGGGCCTTTTGAGGTACTTCGGAGTATTGGGGAGGTGGCTTATGAACTTGACTTGCCATCCAGCTTGTCGAGTGTGTATCCGGTGTTTCATGTTTCTATGCTCCGGAAGTATATTGGGGACCTGTCGCATGTTCTAGATTTCAGCAAGGTTCAGTTAGAGGGATATTTGACTTATGATGTGGTGCCAGCAGCCATTCTAGAGCGTCAGGTTCGAAAGCTGAGGTCGAAGGATATAGCTTCAGTGAAGGTGCAGTGGAGAGGTCGGCCCGTGGAGGAGGCTACTTGGGAGACCGAGCGGGAGATGCGGAGCATATATCCTCACCTGTTTAAGGCTTCAGGTATATTTCTTGACTCGTTCGAGGACGAACGTTTGTTTAAGAGGGGGAGGATGTAACGACCTGGACGGTCGTTTCATGTGTTACCACTCCGTTTCCCCCATTTCTGTTTCTTATTGTCTTGTTTAGCTATATTATGTGCTATCGAGTTGGTTGGCTCGAGTTTGGAGAGGTTTTAGTAAGGTTTGAGATACTTAGTCTCTTTTGAGTAAGCTTAAGTTGGAAAAGTCAACCGGATGTTGACTTATGTAAAAAAGGGCTCGGATGTGAATTCCGATGATTCGGATAGCTTTGCGAGGTGATTTGGGACTTAGGAATGTGATCGGAATGTGTTTTGGAGATCCGAAGTAGCTTTAGGCTTGAATTGGCGAAAATGGATTTTTGGCGTTTCCCGGTTGATAGGTGAGATTTTGATATTGAGGTCGGAATGGAATTTCGAGAGTTGCAGTAGGTCCATTGTGTCATTTTGGGATTTGTGTGCAAAATTTCAGGTCATTCGGATATGGTTTGATAGAATTTTTGATCAAAAGCGTAATTCGGAAGATTTTTGGAACCTTAGGTTTGAATCCGATGTGATTTGGTTTATTCGATGTTGTTTGAGGTGTTTTGAAGATTGGTATAAGTTTGAATAGTAGTATATGACTTGTTCGTGCTTTTGGTTGAGGTCCCGGGGGCCTCGGGATGGATTCAGATGGTTGACAGGGAGTTTGGATTTGTGGAGAAGTTGCAGAATTTTTCTGCTCCTGTTGTTTCCGCACCTGCGGATTGGGGACCGCAGGTGTGACGCTGCAGATGCTTAGAAAGGACCGTACATGCGGCCAAGGATGTGAAGGGCAGGAACCGCAGATGCGGAGAGCTGAGCACACCTGCGATGGCGCAGGTGCGAGTGTTTGACCGCTGATGCGGTTTTAGGGGGATAAGTCAATTCCGCAGGTGCGACCCAAGGATCGCAGGTGCAGTTACGCAGGTGCATGTTTGAGGCTGCAGGTGCGGTATTGATCACGCCCAAATATGCCTTATAAAAAGGACTCTGCGGACGTTGCAAACATAACCCGAGTATTACGCCCAGGGTCGAATCCACAGAGAGTTAACCTATCAACCGCTATCTTCAGACCTACCAAGTCTTCAGAACCAGCTTTCTCAAATATTCAAATTCTCAGTTGAGTGTTCTTTAACAACTAGCTTGCAAGTAACTAAATGGTTGTAACTAAATTAATAAGGTTGTAAACAATTATGGGACAAAGCTAAGGCAATGATTTCCCCTATTGATGGAATCCCTTCTGTTTATGCTCATACAAATTTACCCACACATCTCTATCACTCATGAACGCTAATCTTACCGCAAATCTCTCCCGAGTAATCACAGTAATCTACTGTTGCACTCTCCCGAGATACATTAGCTTGCTTTATTTAGCACACTTCAATTTAGATTGCACCCAAGGCTTCGTTATTCCTAATCCCGCCTTTAAACCCGCTCTAATAATCTAGGAGTGGTGTTGTTCAACAATACCCTAAATATGCACTCTTTTCCAAGTTATGCACACTAAATAGGCACAGCTAATTGAGGATCCTGTCAATTAACTACAACGAACACGAAGTTGAACAAATAAAGATTAAACTAGCAATTTGTATTCACATAAACAAGAAGTTCATCACCCAATAGGTTCCATCAAAGCCTTAGACAAGGAATTTAGCTACTCATGGCTATGGGAAAATAAACTAAGATTGAATTCATCATAAAAATCAAAAGAAAAGAAGAAAGATGTTTAGAGTATTCTCTCACAATGGTTTTTCTTGCTAAGAAACCTTAAAAATCAATACATGCCTCTCTTGGGCGAAGTCTAGTGTTTTAAATAGGGTTTAGGTCTAAAAATCCCGTAATTGACACTTTGGTCCCCGAAGTTTCTGCGCCTGCCGCGGTTCTGCCGCGGTCGCGGTAGAACCGCGGCCAAACACCCTCGCGGATTCTCAATCTTCTGCAGCTGCTTCCCACCGCGGTTCTGCCGCGGTCGCGGTGGAACCGCGGTGGATCCAGTATTCTGAATCTTCGACCTGTTTTGCATGGGTCACTTGGGAAATTTCACAGTTGGCCTCTTTTTCATCACTTTTAACTCCAAAACTCCTTAGCCTTCCTTATATATATATCACCTGCAAATCATGAAAAGCACTAATAAGAGCATTTTGTCATCACTTTTAGCATTAAAACTACACAAGAAGGTGATTATTTAAGGTGTGATTATAGTCAAATTCACCTATTATCAACACCCCACACTTAAACCTTGCTCGTCCTCGAGCAAACTAAACAACACTTCTAGGCCTAACTGTTCAATGCATTGCCCCAATTTATGTCACACCTGCTATTATCAATGATTGACCCAAGCAGTGCACAATCATATCTCTAATGCAGACTCTCATGCCAAGACACACTTGTGCTCACTCTAATTACTCTAACAGAAGTGAAGACTCACTTTTTCTTCCTGAGTCACATGCCCTCACATAAACAAAATCTGAGAGAAGTTCCATACACATAAAATTCAACAATAAGGAACCATATATAGAAAGAATTCACTCACTCTCAGCAAAGAGCATTCACATGCCACACAGACACACCATAAGCTTGCCCCTAGTGTAATACTCTACTAATCGAGCCATTCAGCCAAAGATCAAGAGGTCTTTATAGGTTGTAATGTAGGCTAAGGGACGGGTAGGATATATTTGGATATAGTGAGTAACCTCCCTAAGCACTTTTAATACAACTTCCTTTTTTTTCACCTTCATGCTCAACCCAATCATTATTTCACATTTTGTTTCCCTTGTGACCCCCACTTTTCGTTAGGTACAACTGGCTTCTTTTTTTTTTCTTTTTTTTTTCCTCTTTTTTTTTTCCAGATTTATTGTACACTGCCAGTTCACCAATCAGAACCTTCATTCTTTATTCCCCTTTTCTCTTTTTTTTTTTTCCTAGTTCTCTCCCACCCCACACTTTGACTTTTGTATATTCTTTAGTGATTAAGTGCTTCTAGGAGGTAAGGGTTCAAACAATGAGCTTATTCAAACACAACGATTTAGATTATTATAGGGTTATCAAAGAACAGGCTTCAGGCTCAAAGGGGTTAACTATGGTAATATGCACAGGTAGATTCTCAAGTATAAAGGGTTGCACAAAGAAATGCCTCAATCATCTCTAAAATTAAACGACTTCTATTTCGCTTTGCAAACACACAGGGCAAGTTCTAGGTATCATATGCAAGCATAAGATGCAAGTAACAACTCACACACACTTAGCATGTAACTCATTCCGAATCAGTTCATCAACACAGTCCTACGAGTGTTCAAGCCAGACAAGATGTGCAAAATTAAGGCATATATTATGAGTCTACAAACAAGCCTAGACGTCACACTCTTAGTTCGTTTTCTTCGCAAGTGTGCACATTTGGGGTTACATTCTGACCTTCACCCATCTAATCCTAAAACTATAAAAGAAAAATCTACCTAACCCGGTTCAAGAAAAACCCTTGGAAAAGAACCGTGGTCAAAAGAAAAACCAAGGGGGAGGTACTACACTACCTAAAAGAAGAAAATAAAATTAAAAAAAAAAAATTCTACATGGACTACTTCCCTCAAGAGTATTGTCCACATAATCCGTCATCAGGAAGAGTCCTCTACAAGTTTTTTTTTTTTTTTTTTGTATATTTGACTTTGACCCTCAAGAGACCCGTCAACAAGTGTCCGTCGTTGGGCCAAGTCAGCTACTCCTAATATAACACACTCACATATGTACACCACATCTAATGCTACAACACAACAACAGCTATATACATGTCAATACACAGTTAGAGCAAGTCTCCCACCCCACATTTAAAATCATGGCATGTCCCCATGTCATATCAATAAAGTACAGAGCAGAAGGGTGAGAAGACTTCCTTGAGACTCAATCCGAGTTGGAGACGGTGCTGGGATCTACATGGCAGGGCCTTCCCAATGCGCGTAGCCAAGCCATAAACCGGCTCTCAGATCTAGCCTGCCTCTGTGACATGGCGTCCATCCGTGTGTGTAGACCATCCAGCGAGGTGCGGAGATCCACGACCTCTTCCTCCAAGGAGCGCAACAGAGGCCGGGAAGACTGTGAGCGTGATAGGTCTGCTCCAGAATGGGGGCGCCGAGAGGGCCCGACACTGTCAACAGACCTCCTGGACGGTGCAACAGGGACCGGATCATCCTCATCATCATCAATCTCAATTGTAGTGCGGGTGCCCCTGCCCACTCTGATGCTAGAAGCTTTGAAAGCTGCTTTGGGAGGCAAATCGCCATCAGCATGGTTGGTAGGGGTGTTTCTCATCAAGCACAATGTGGTCACCAAGGAAGGGAAATAGAATCCCTTTGTCAGCTGCGGGCCCTGTAAGACCATTTCATCTCCAATTACCCGTACCGCATCAAAAGACATTCGCTGGGAGTTCCTCCGCTGCCTGAGTTAACAAGTCCCGAGCGGGGATTTTCTACGGTTACATTGTTGTTTGGAGGTGGAGTTGGTGGTATAGTCAGCAACCTGCTGACAAAAGCTTGAAGAGCATTGTTGACCTGTTGGGCGATTAATTGCTTCAACGGTTCATCAATAGCTTGGTCGTTCTCACGCTGCTCATTCATATTTGATTCAGATCCGTCAGGAGTCCCCTCTCGAGATTGTCGATGAGAGTTTTGCGGTTAGGGGGCTGGAGTTCCATCACCTTGTTGATTTTGCTGATTCAACTGATGTTGCTGATTTTCTTGGTTTTGTTGGTTATTGTCGTTGGCGGTCGACATGATGTTTTAGCAGAAGGATTGATTTGGAAAGTAAAAAATTATCAGATTCCTAGTAAGGGAACCAATTTGTTTAACCAGAAAATAAGAATTTCGGTCAAAGCTTATTTTAGAAGTACTCGGGCTACAAAAAATCAAATTAAAGAATATCTTAGCAATGAAATAAGAACATGGTAAAGCAATCGGTTTAAATCAAAGTAAATAAGTATATTCCAATAATAATCAAACGTGCCCCTAAAAATGTCGTTTCTCCCTCTTTTATAGCTATTTCTAAGTACAACGCCTCTTCCTTCTCATAATTGAGTCATAATGAGTAATTAATGAGACGCTATATTTGGCAATCGTAACTGCTTCATGAAGATTTTGTAATGTTTCTAATCATTCATACTCATTAATTGAAGGTTAACGAATCTGTACTTTTTGCTGTCTTTATTCATTCCATTGATATCTCTTCAAATTATAAAGAGACCCGAGCAACCGTTTATTCTTGTCTCTTAGACGCCTTGCTCGTACCTATTTAGACTCGCGTCTCTTTAAGTATTCTTCTCCAGCTGTTGCTTTTCTACTGATCCACGTGTCTTGCTACGTCAGCCACATAATTAATTACAAGTGTAATATTGATTTTCTCCCATACATTGTTAGCTTTAATTATCATACGGACAATATAATTGGATGGGTAATATTTAAACACCAACTAAATTGTTTCTAGAAAAAAATAAAATAATTGTCATAAAAAAATTCTCGGGTCTATTTCTTAGTTCAAGATCCCTCTTACTAACTGGAATCAAAGAATTGGTAGGTAGAAAATTAATGTGTATTATTATTTTACTCAACATGAAATATATCATAATGTAATATAATTCTCAAAAGGTATAAATGTCTATTAAATTTCATGCAAATTTAATGTGTATATTCATATAAATCATCACAATAGTATTTAAAGTATTTATTTTTATCTGCATGTACATTTTACGAGTTTTTGTGTGTTATAAAATACAATTATAATTAACTACTTAAATTATCAAGTTTCTTTTCATCTCTAGTCTCTTATAAAATTTTTTTTGTCTCTTGTTCTTAGTATATATATATATATATATATATATATATATATATATATATATGTATCTTCAAGTATAAGCAAGTCATTGTTCTAGCTCCTTTCATATATATATATATATATATATATATATATATATATATAGNACACAAATCTCTCTCTCTCCATATATATATATATATATAGGGAGAGAGAGAGGGGGGGAGGAAAAGAGACACGTATCAGCTGCTTGCTTTTTCCTACACTTATTTGCTTTTCAACATAAGTCTAAGGAAGTCATTGTTCCAGCTCCTCTCATTGCAACAAAAATCTCCAAAACTCTATTGATAGATATGGATTAAACACCAACATAAAGAGAAGATAATAGTGTTAGAAAATCATGAACCTCAATTAAAGAAGAATTGTTCTCTAAAGAAATCAATCTCTAAAAATAAATCCTTGTAAAAGTAGAAATAAAGACTGTCTATTTTTAACAATAGAAATATTATAGAACTTTGAATTAAGATACTCAAATCTTCATATTGGTAATATTTTTTATAATTAGATCCATGGTAACACATTCTAAATACGTGGCTAACACCTTTGTAACTTGAATTTTCTTACCAATATAAATATTAGTACTACGTGTTATATTTTGTAAGATAACTAAATTACAGACAAAAAGAAAGGAAAAAACCAAAGTAAATATTAGTATTACACTTTGTAAGATAACTACAATATAAACAAAAGAAAAAAGAAAAAAAAGGCCCCTTATTAAAATTTGGCTTTAGGCCACGAATTTTATTGAGACGTCCTTGTAAATATACTTTGCACTTCTTAAACTCAGTAAAATTACCGTCGATTGACTCAGTATAACGACCCGCTAGCTCTTTCAGTATAGCGACTTTTTCCTGTGGACTTCGGACGAAGTAGTGATAGCAAAAATCATCAACAGAATTAACGAATTTAATCACCACTGGCAACACTTTTTTTTATTCTATTAAATCTACACTAGGATCGCTACCTCTATTCATTTTCAAGGAAGTAAAAAATTGAAAATCAAAGAAGCTAGACAGCTAAAAACAAAAAAAAAAAAGTGAGAGAGAAGAAACTCGAAGAGTGTTTTTCAGCTTCCTGGTGAAGCTGAAGATCTTCAAAAGTTCTGAAATAGTTTGAGCAAACTTCACACTTATGCATATTTTTTCTGTGTTTATCTTGCATATGAGAGATTAAACCTGCTGGATATGTGAAATTGATTCCTTCACATAAAAAATATTTGGAAAGTTTCAATTTTTGCTTTTCAATTCTTCTATAATCGACCTTTGCCCATTGTTCTATAGAACTGGAAAATGTTTTAGAATGGGAAATAATGGAACTGATACGGTTATATATAGGAGACATTTTTTGGTTTTTAGAAAAAGTAGGCATAAAACTCACAGTTGGTTTTACATGGAAATATATATTTATATATTAAGTTTAAAAATAATAAATCACTACATTTTTCTTGGCTTGGAATAATAGAACCAGTTATGTAACGACCCGACCAGTCGTTTGGAGCTCTAGCGCATCGTTCAGCAGTTTGAGGCCATGAGCAGCTTCATTTCAGGTATTATGACTTGTACGCATGATCAGAATTGAATTCCGGGAAGTTCGAAGTTGATTTGGGAAGAGAATTCTCATTTCGGAAGCTTTAAATTGAAAAAATTGACTAAGATTGGATTTTTGAGTAAACGACCTCCGAATCTGGATTTGAAGGTTCCAGCAGGTTCGTATGATGATTTCGGACTTGGGGTATGTCCGGATCGGGTTTTGGAAGATCCGGGAACGTTTCGGCACCTATTGTGGAAGTTAGCATTTTTGGAGGAATTTCATAAGATTGGGTTGAAGTGCATTTTTGTGTTGTCAACGTCCGTTTGGGATTCTGAGTCTGGGAATAGCTCCGTATGGTGATTCCGGAATTGGGAGCTCGATCGAAAGTGGATTCGAAGGTCTGTAGGTCGTTTTGGAGCCATTTGGCTTATGATAGAAATTTGAAGGGTTTTGAGTAGTTTGACCGGAAGTGGACTTTTTGATATCGGGGTCAGATTCCGATTCCAGAAATTGGCGTAGGTCCGTAATATCAAATATGACTTGTGTGCAAAATTTAAGGTCAATCGGACGTGATTTGATAGGTTTCGGTATTGAATGTAGAAGTTTGAATTTCTAAAATTTATTAAGCTTGGATTGGAAAACGATTCATGATTTTAGCGTTGTTTGATATTATTTGAGGCCTCGAGCAAGTCCGTAATGTATTTTGGGACTGGTTGGTTTGATTGGACGGAGTCGCGAGGGCCTCGGGTGGATTCCGGATGGTCGACGGATCAAAAATTGAATTGGAGGAAGGGCTGAAGCAGCTGGCCTTCTGGTGTAACCGCACCTGCGTGAGGAGCACCGTAGGTGCGGGCCCGCAGGAGCGGGGGGTGACCTGCACAAGCGGATGGAAGTGGAAGGGTCAGAAATCGCAGGTGCAATGGATTTCCCGCACCTGCGAGGTCGCAGATGCGGTCTGGGCAGCGCAGAAGCGGTTTGGGGCAGCTAGAGGAGGACCGCAGAACCGGTATTGGAACCGCACCTGCGGAACCGCAGAAGCCGTCAAGTGACCGCAGGTGCGAGAGGTCGGGCTGGGCAGTGTGTTCTTTAAATAATGAGTTTTAGCTCATTTTCCACACATTTTCACTTGGGTTGGGCGATTTTAGAGCCTTCGAAGAGAGGGATTTCATCATCAATCATGAGGTAAGTTAACCCCACCTCTTGTAAGTTAAATACACGGTTTTATTGCGGATTAAAGTATTGAAATTGGTAAAAACTTGGGATTTTGGTGGAAAGACCTAAAATTTATATTTTCGGATTTTGACCACGATTTTGGTTATTAAATTGAGAGTAAATTATATATTTGAGATCGTGAGGTTGTGGGTAAACTTTATCTTCGAAATTTTTTAGAATCTGGGCACGTGTGCCAGAGGGCATTTTTGACAACTATTCGATCAGGGTTAGGAGTTGCTATAAATTGGATCATTAGGAGTAATTGAGCATATATTAATGGATTTGCATAATTATTGGCTAGTTTTGGAGCATTGTGCATCGATTTGAGTCTTCGGAAGGGCGTGGAATGCCGGTTATGGAACTTCGGATCGAGGTGAGCTCCTTTCTAACCTTGTAAGAGGGAATTGTCCCCATATGTGAGTTAATTGGTTATGTGCTCCTATTTGTGGGGGCTACGTACGCACGAGGTTACGAGAGTCCGTGCGTAGCTACTATTATGCTTATGTCCGTGTAGCCTAGGACCCAAAATCCAAACTAATTGTAATAAAGGCAACCTTGTTGACAAATTTAAAAATGCTTAAATATGTCGAACGTCTAAATGAATTTCTAAAAGACTAGATATCATTACTTGACTTTTAAAAGAGAAATTTTCCTTTTCCTGAATAATTACTCCTCAATGAATTATTGATTTGACTGTTGAATGTGCTTATCTATTGTGTAACGGGCCGAACACCTCGGTAGATTAAATAGATGCATCTATGATTCGCGCCATTCGACCCTCTAGCAGTGCACAGTTGATATATTGTTGGATCGGGTCGTACGACCTCGGCATGATTTGCGCATGCTTGTATTGCTTGCCTTGAAATTTATTGAAGTTGATATTGTTTCTTCCCCGGTTGAGAATATATGTACAAATGATGAAAAGAAATTTGGGAATTTCCTATAAAAGAAAGAATTGTTTATTTTCTTCATTCTACTGAATTACAATCATATTTATAAAAATCCTCGGTTTATTATATTATTGATGTATCATTGTTGGACCACAAGTAAGTGTCGAAGTCGACCTCTCGTCTCTACTTCTTCGAGATTAGACGGGATACTTACTGAGTACACATTATTTTCGTACTCGTGCTACACTTACTGTGCATTTTTGTTGCACAGGCACATGTACTTCTAGTGGCCTACTAGGAGTAGCAGCATCGATGATACGGGGTCTAGGTGAGCTGCATTTCTCGAGGCGATCCACAGCCAGTATAGTCTCTTTCAGTGTATTGTATTTACTTTATGTCCAATTTGTATTCCGGACAGTTATTGTACTTTATTCGAATCCTTAGTAATTGCTCATGCACTTTTGACATCGGGTTCTGGGATGTCTATGGGATTAGTCAGTATATTGAAAGTGTTAAAGATATCATTATTTATCCAGTGGAATTTATTCTCTATGGTATAATTGTATAAACGAAGTAAATTCAGAAGTATTTAAAACGAGAAGTTACTAGTTATTTAGTGTTGGCTTGCGGCCCCATCATGACCCTTAGTGGATTTTGGGTCGTGACAACATGGTATCAGTGCACTAGGTTCCCTTAGGTCTCACGAGTCATGAGCAAGTCTAGTAGAGTCTCGCGGATTAGTACGGAGACGTCTGTACTTATCTTCGGGAGGCTACATGGCTGTTAGGAGCACTTCCCTTCTTGATTTCCTCATCGTGCGATTTGATTCCTTTGAGGCTTATGCCTTTGTTTCCTTCCCAATCGATCTTATGCGACACGAAGCGCTTATTATAAATCAGGAATTGAGAAATTTTAAAGGTACTACAGAGGTGGTGCAGGATGCTTCTCCCGACGTAGTTGTTTTGACTATTGGCGTCGCCTTGTGGAAGGATATTCTATCATTCCAGCTCTGTAGTCGTACTTCTGGGAGCTCTGAGGCTAAGCATAAGTTGCCATGGTACTTATGAATGGTTGTCGCACAGTATTGATGTGATGGTAGGATGCTTGCCTACGTGTCGGGGCAGTGAATGACTCGAAGTGAGGTTTACTCAGTGCATGATTTAGAGATTAGGTATTTTATTCCCGTCAGGGGAAAGGCAATCGGGCTAAGAATGTTCAGGTTTGGGTTGATGGAGTAACAAGGCTTGGTATTTGCGAGCGTGGGGGAATTTTCATCTGTGTTGAGGTGTCGTTGTCCTTGTTGAATGTACTAAGTTAGTTGGTGTTAAGACATTCTACAATTCGCCTTTGGGGCAGGATATTGTAAGATAGTCTTGGAGAAGCGGCTGTCAGAGATCGCGGGGTGCGGTGGTTCAGGGTTGAATGTGTATTTCTAATGCTGACGGCTCTAGAAAGATGATCTTCGGAAAGGTTTAAATGTTAGTAGCGGTCTATTGGTTCAAGTGCTATCGAGATAGATTTTGAACTAAGGCATCAGCTGAGCATCAAAGAATGGGGAAGGACGTGTGGGAAGTGTCATACGGTGGTTAAACTTCTAGAAGGCCAGGTGTAAGAAGCGGAAGTCGAATAGTTGCTTAAAGAAGAGGGTTTGCCAAAGTGGGAGAGTGGCGGAGCAGCACGTGGATTCAGTGGCAGAATAACTACACCCTTGAGGAAAGTTTAGAGTGATTTGGGAATTTTAGTGGACGGTGATTGAGTCTACGGGCTTAATTTGAAAATATTGGATAGCATAACGGTTGTAGATTTGGTATGGCAGAAAGGAGCTGCTTGATATGAAGAAGGATACAACATAACTTTGAATTGAAAGATATTGTCGCACATTTAGTTTATGTCCCTAAGAAGTGAACGAACTAGTACAATTAGTGGATGAGCACGGGCTCATGATGGGTTATGAATGACGTAGTAATGGTGCCTCGTGCAGCGGCAATGAAAGATGTTGGTGTGTAATCTCCACGGGTGGGTTACCTCCTGTAAGCAGATCAGCGGTCGGGTGGTTGGCGAAGCTTCTGCGAAGTATCCTACTGGCTATCTGGTAAGGAGGTCGGACATATGAATGTGGTTAATGATTAAGAATATTCATAAATGGTTTAAAGAAAGATTTCAAGGAGCTTGGCGGGTTGGTTGTGCTAGATCATGTCAACAATGAAGAAAGAATCTTGGTGGGTTCCAAAGTTGTGTATAGTGGCTTCGAGCTAAGTGGGAGAGTCCCACCGCCTACGATTGGGTTGTATGATTATCTTCTTGTGAGGTTTCGGGTTATCGGCGTATTGGTAAGTTGTTTCGGCTAAGGGAAAAGAACATAGTGGTAATTTGAGCAAAGGAATTTGTAAAAATGTGCTATAGTTGGCCTGATTATGCTCCGCGTAGAAGTGAGTTGCAAGGTAGGCGATTTTGTCGGGTGCTTCTTTGAAAGGGTGGTCATGTGCTAACGGAGCCTTTCAGTTGCTTAAATTCGGGACCATGTCAGAGTGGGTGACTCTCAATAACGATACTTGTGAATTCAAAGGTTAAAAATGTGGCGCCAAAGTATTCAAGCCCGCAGTATGTTTAAGAATTGAATTGTGAAGCAGCTTATGATAAGAGGCTCAGAATGTTCTATGATGTTTTGACTTGCAGTGTAGCATTGGGAGGAACAGGAGGAAAAGACTTTGGAATCATAGAGGAATTATCGGAATGGATGTACCAGTCGAGATGCGAATATGCGCACAAGGAAGGTATGAGGTGGTTCGTGGGATTTGAGACACCATGGTCTCGTGTTACAAGGCCACTCGGGTTGAGTGCGTTATGTGTTGAATGAAGTTATTATCATTCTAAGGCAATTCAGGATAAATTGGAAGAGGTTAGATTGGTTAGCCATGGTTGATTTGGCATACTGGTGGCAGTGATAAGTTCCTTTAGCATGATTAAGTTATGCAAGTGATTTGTGATGGTACGTGTGAGGCTTGTCAGGCGCCGTAATTGATTTTATTTGGAAGTATTCTAGTATATGGCATGCTATGTGTAGGCAGATCCCGGAAAGGGCTATGGTGGTTTAGGCCACTACTTGAAGAATTGCATCTTCTACGGTTGTGAGAATTCACTCGTGTGTTGCTATGGTTCTCTTGGAATGAGTTAAGTAAAAAGCTTCCATGTGAGGAATGTTTACCATGTTAGAGGTTCAGGAGTTGTGATGAAATTCTTGTACTATCGCATGCTGGCTTGTTAGGTGCAGTGAGCGGTATGAAATTTGAAAGTGAGGATCAAGGTTGCGATTTGGTGTTGACAAGGATGTCACGAGCTCGGATGAGCATGAAAGGGGTTTGAATGATTAGAGTAAGCTGGCATTGTCTTAGCGTCACCTGGGATCGGTGTTTTGTGAAAGAGTCTTTGCATCCTGGTTATGGATCTTGATCGCTTTTCAGCGTTAGTGCGGCCGCTAGTATGGATGTGCGGACTTGTTATCTGTTAAGGAAGGTCGTGGGAGCGTGTCCCATAAGAAGATTGTATAAGTATGGCATGTGATCACTTGATTTATTGGAGAATGAAACCAAGTATGAAGATTGTGATGATATGGTTAATTTGAGAATTTATGCTTGGAGGGCACTCTGTTTATTGGGTTGTGGATTGTGGAGGATTACTTCGGTTATGCTTGCGTGTTATTGGAAAAAGGGGTTATTATGGACCCTGGAAAGATTATTGGCCTAGTTCGGTACGATAAGAATCGGCTTGAGGTCTGTGGATGGATTTAAATATGAATATGGGCTCTATATCAGGCCGAATGTGTTCATTGCAGCATAGCTCTCCTTATGGAGGAGTATTCGGACGTTGGATGTTAATTCATCGTCGGCTATTTCATGTAATACTATATTGTGCCGTGTGAGTTGTGAACGGCTCGATAATTTTCTTATGTGTAGAGGTTCCGCGTAGCGATGGTGTTGTATGACCAGGATGGTTCTTTAGTTTCAGAACATATATCGCACCTCAGTTGTGCTTCAGTTTGTTAGCTTATGGCGCTACATGTCCCCTCAGGGACGGTATTATGCACTTAGCGTGCTTGTGACTGATATTCGGTATTTTGTTCTAATGAGCAATTTAGCTTGATGTCTATCTCCTTATGTGAATTTTATGTGTAGATGGGGTGGCACGCCGCCATGGGTATATTGTTTGGATCGGTTGCACGCCGCAACAGTGTGATGATAATTACAGCCCCTTATATTCTATTTTGTGTGTTTTGTTTCCCAATTTCTGAGGAAAGTTCATATAGGTTGCGTGATTTGAGTAGTCCCTTCCAGAGTTCATTTTTCTTATGTATCCCGCTCGAGTTGGTAGCCTACTGGCACGTTGTGGCATCATGTGAGACTTTTGGTCATGTCTGGGGTGGCCTGTGGCCTGAGCAGTTCGTACTGGGTGAGACAAGGTTATTGGATCTAGGATCAGTGCAATCGGATTGTATGAAGTATATTAAAGAGCAAAGATCATTATTTCGCTCAGAATGAGGTAATGTTCTTGTTAGAAGTATAGACTCAATGAATTGTTGACCCGGTAGTTGGTTATGAATTTCTACATGTCTCTTTCGTTGTGGCAGTATTGTAAGAGTTGGAACAAGACTTATACACGTCATGAGGTACATTGTGAGTGTCAGATTTGGGGAAGTCGGTTATTACGATCAGAGAATGTTATTATGGTCCTGTGAATGACGTGATGCATAGTGTGAATTCAGCAAAGGTATGCAATCTTGTATCGGTGCATCATATGGTGATTTATACGGTGTTCATATGTTGAAAGCAGGCCTGGCCGAGAATTTCAGATGTTGGAATTGGGCTCTAAGCTTGTTTGCTTGAATAAAAGGGAATATCTTCATAATTTATTGACCTAACGTGCTCAACTGGGTGGTAATAGCACGGGTAGGTGCACGAGGTGTTAAATAGTGATTTCATACAAGTCCAGCTCAACTCTTAGCACCTTCGAGGACGAACATATGTTTTAGTGGGAGAGAATGTAACGACCTGACCGGTCGTTTGGAGATCTAGCGCGTCGTTCAGCAGTTTGAGGCCATGAACAACTTCATTTCAGGTATTATGACTTGTACGCATGGTCGGAATTGAATTCCGGGAAGTTCGGAGTTGATTTGGGAAGAGAATTCTCATTTCAGAAGCTTTGAGTTGAAAGAATGACTAAGATTGGATTTTTGAGTGAATGACCTCGAAATCAGGATTTGAAGGTTCCTGCAGGTTCGTATGATAATTTCGGACTTGTGTGCAAAATTTGAGGTCAATCGGACGCGATTTGATAGTTCAGCATCGAATGTAGAAGTTTGAAATTCTAAAGTTCATTAAGCTTGGATTGGAGGTCGATTCATGATTTTAGCGTTGTTTGATATGATTTGAGGCCTCGAGCAAGTCTGTAATGTGTTTTGGGACTGGTTGGTGTGATTGGACGGGGTCCCGAGGGCCTCGAGTGGATTCCGGATGGTCAACGGATCGAAAATGGAATTGGAGGAAAGGCTGAAGCAGTTGGGCTTCTGGTGTAACCGCACCTGCGTGAGGAGCACCGCAGGTGAGGGCCCGCAGGAGTGGGGGGTGACCCGCAAAAGCGGATGGAAGTGGAAGGGTCAGAAAAGCAGGTGCGATGGATTTCCCGCACCTGCGAGGTCGCACATGCCGTCTAGGCAGCGCATAAGCGGTTTGGGGCAGCTGGAGAAGGACCGCAGAAGCGGTACTGGAACTGCACCTGCGGAACCGCAGAAGCGGTCAAGTGACCGCAGGTGCGAGAGGTCGGGCTGGGCAGTGTGTTCTTTAAAGAACGAGTTTTGGCTCATTTTCCACACATTTTCACTTGTGTTGGGCACTTTTGGAGCCTTTGAAGAGAGGGATTTCATCATCAATCATGAGGTAAGTTAATCCCACCTCTTGTAAGTTAAATACATGGTTTTATTGCGGATTAAAGTATGGAAATTGGTAGAAACTTGGGGTTCTGGTAGAAAGACCTAGAATTTGTATTTTTGGATTTTGATCACGATTTTGGATATGAAATTGAGAGTAAATTATATATTTGAGTTCGTGAGGTTGTGGATAAACTTTATCTTCGAAAAATTTCGGAATCCGGGCACGTTGACCCGAGGGCATTTTTGTCAACTTTTCGATCGGGCTTAGGAGTTGTTATAAGTTGGATCATTAGGAGTAATTGAGCATATATTAATTAATTTGCATAATTATTGGCTAGTTTTGAAGCATTGTGCATCGATTTGAGTCTTCGGAAGGGCGTGGAATGCCGGTTATGGAACTTCGGAGCGAGGTGAGTCTCCTTTCTAACCTTGTAAGAGGGGATTGTCCTCATATGTGAGTTAATTGGTTATGAACTCCTATTTGTGGGGGCTACATACGCACGAGGTGATGAGAGTCCGTGCGTAGCTACTATTATGCTTATGTCCCGGTAGCCTAGGACCCAAAAGCATGCCTAATTGTAATAAATACAACCTTGTTGACAAATTTAAAAATACTTAAACATGTCGAACATGTAAATGAATTTCTAAAAGACTAGATATCATTACTTGACTTTTAAAAGAGAAACTTGACTTTTCCTGAATAATTACTCCTCGATGAATTATTGATACTGTTGAATGTGGTTATCTATTATGGAATGGGCCGAACGCCTCGGTAGATTAAATAGATGCATCTATGGTTCGCGCCATTCGACCCTCTGGCAGTGCACAGTTTATATATTGTTGGATCGGGCCGTACGAACTCGGCATGATTTGCGCATGCTTGTATTGCCTTCCTTGAAATTTATTGAAGTTGATATTGTTTCTTCCCATCTTGAGAATATATGTACAAATGATAAGAAATTTGGGAATTTCCTATAAAAGAAAGAAATATTTATTTGCTTCATTCTATTGAATTATAATCATGTTTATAAAAATCCTCAATTTATTTTATTATTGATGTATCACTATTGGACCACTAGTAAGTGTCGATGTCGACCTCTCATCTCTACTTCTTCGAGATTAGACGGGATACTTACTGAGTACACGTTATTTTCGTACTCATGCTACACTAGCTGTGCATTTTTGTTGCACAAGTACATGTACTTCTAGTGGCCTGCTGGGCGTAGCAGCATGGATGAAACGGGGTCTAGGTGAGCTGCATTTTCGAGGCGATCCGTAGCCAGTATAGTCTCTTTCTGTATATTGTATTTACTTTCTGTCCAATTTGTATTCCTGACAGTTATTGTACTTTATTCGAATCCTTAGTAATTGCTCATGCACTTGTGACACCGGGTTCTGGATGTCTATGGGATTAGTCAGTATGTTGAAAAGATATCATTATTTATCCAGTGGAATTTATTCTCTATGGTTTCATTGTATAAACGAAGTAAATTCAGAAATATTTAAAACGAGAAGTTACTAGTTATTTAGTGTTGGCTTGCCTGACAATGGTGTCCGGCGCCATCACGACCCTTAGTGGATTTTGGGTCGTGACAAGTTATAAGACAACAAGTAATTAAATTCAAAATCCTAATTCTCAAACCCATTAACATACTACTCCTATTGAAACTAAACTATTTTCCGCATATGTCACGTTTCCGCATATGTCCTAAACCAACATTTCTCCCCCTCCTCAGTGTTACGTGAGTTTTGTTTCACTGTCTATATGTCACGTTTAATTAGTGGTGGCAAAATAGATAAAACAAAAGTAGTTATTCATCCATATTATTTACTAAAAATTAGATTGAACAATAAATTTTTAAAAATGGGTCAAGTATTGATAAGAGTCATATTACTCACTTAAAAAAATATATTACCATGGATTTAACTTTTAGTTTTGCAAAGACTCAAATTTGGGGTTCACCAAGTTTAGAAGACTATGAATTCTCCCAAAAGTGATCATATTTAAGAAGTTATCTACCGTTTAACCTATTCTGTTATCCTGATTAAATATGGATGGGGTTGGAAATTTTACCTGTAGTCGTTTTTGATCCACCTATATCCGATCTGACCCATCCACTTACCACCCTTGCATTCAATGAAAGTCTTCTTGACTGTCAATCTGACCAAATTTTTAGAAAATACCATATAACTAGGGACGGAGCTTGAGTGTCAACTACGGGTTTGATGAATCTAGCAGCTTTTGTTTAATTCTTTTATTTGACTTAAAAATATATATTAAATATATATAATTTATTATTTAGAATCAAATACTTAAAAAGTTAGAGTTTCGAACTCATAAACTTAAAACTTGACTTTGCCTCTGCATATAACATGGTACTATAGTTTTTTAAGCATAATTTTTTATTGACTATAAATATGAAGTTTCAATCACCTTTAAAAGTATCGTATTAATTATTAAAATGAATTTATTAGATGAAAAGTCAGATTTTCTTCTAATAATAATTTTCACAAGAGCATATCATGATTATTGCATTTAAATTGTTTTATCAATTTGAACAAAAAATATAGAAAAAAACTAGACTGTTAGTGTGTCTCATATAAACTCTACCAGAAGTCAGAAAAAAGAAATAAGCAAATTTTTGGGGTCTAAACATAATTAAGGAAAAAAGATACCTAACCGCGTTTTCCCGCTCAATTCCTAACAGCTTTTTGATAATTGTAGGACTACTAAAATGCTTACTTAAAAAATAACTTTTGGATCATTTTCCAATAGTCGTGTTCATATTATATATACATATGAGTTTGAAGATACCTAATATACTTTATGATATTAGTTATCAAAACACGCACACACACGTTAGTAATAAATAGGGGTAATATTAAAAAAATCAAATAAAAGACTTCTCTCTCAGTGCTCTCGGCGTAAGTTAGTCTAACCTACGCCAGTGTGACAATGGCAGGGGCGAGAGGCAGGGGTGGTGACCAAGGAAGAGGACGAGACCGACCACGGAAGATACCGTTTAACAATTTTGAAATTACAGCTGGAAACAATGAAGATTCAAAGGAAGATGATGAAGATGTGATAAGAACAACACATGCAAACAAGGGATCTGCAGCTAAGACTCAAGTAGAAGCTTCAGCTGGAACTAACAAGTCTCAGTTGAGCTCAGATGTAGCTTTGAAGGAACGGGATCTAGGAAGGGAAGTAACAAAAGTGATTGAGGTCAACTCGCAACCGCAAACCAATGGAACAGTAACACTAGCGGAAGAGAGCAAGGAAGAGGCAAAGGTGGAGGAGAAATCAGCATGGGCAAGCTTATTTGCGAAGAACAGAGTAGCAGAAAACGGTGTGAAACTAACCTATATTCCACCACAAGTGGTTGATGGATAAATAATTTTTCAATTGGATAAGGAAGAGGTTGATAGAGAAACGAAAAAATGGAAAAGGGCTCTAATTGCATATGTACTGGGAGATTTACCATGATATAATGTAATGAAAAGGTATATAGAAACTAATTGGAACTCAATTCCAGATCTATATATGCATGAGGATGGTTATTATATCATCAAATTTAAGACGATGGATGATATGCAGGAGATTTTGTTTGCTGGACCATACATAATCAATAATAGACTTATTATTCTTAAACAATGGACAACTGATTTTGATTTTGAGAAGGAATTCCCCACTGAAATTCCTCTATGGATTAGGTTTCCAAAACTTCCACTGAACTGCTGGGATGTGAACTCACTAAGTAGAATAGCAAGTTCAATTGGCACACCTATGTATGCTGATGAATGTACAGCTAAACAATTGAGAGTATCCTATGCTAGGATGCTAATGGTGGTGGATATGACAAAACCTCTGAAGGATGAAATAACTGTTGAAGATTCAAATGGGAGGACCTTCTTGCAGCCAATTAACTATGATTGGAAACCAAAATTTCGTGAAACGTGCCAAGTCATTGGGCATAACTACAAGCAAGAAGGGAGAAGACAGAATCAATATGGTGCAACTATGAATGATAAGAGCAAGCCAAAGAAGATAACGCAGCAATGGGTGACTAAAGAGAAAGGAAAGACAAAACAAGCAGAAGAAGAACCTACGCTAGAACAGGAAATAATTATACAACAACTAGAGACCATAAGGGTAATGGAAGCGGGACAAGGTTCAGGTGTGACAAAGATGAATATGCCAGTATTACATGAAGATCAAACACCAAAGGTTATGAGTAAAAATCAAGAGGTGGAGAGGATAAGTGCAGAGTTTAATAATATCAATTTTCCAGTGCTTGGTTCAGTTCCACTGAGGAATGGATTTCAAATACTGAGTAGAGAGGAGAATGGTGCTCACACTGTACCTCCTGATATAGGAGGTAAGTCAAAGAGATCAATATGAATTGTCTAGTGTGGAATATAAGGGGATTGAATAAGAGATATAACCAGAAAGAAGTGAAGAAAATACTGAAAAAAAATAAATAGGAGTAGCAGCTATTGTTGAAACAAGGGTCAAGGAGAATAAAGCTGGAATTATTACTAGAAATATAGCCACGGGATGGAATAGTTTGTATAATTATTCATCTGCTAAAAATGGGAGGATATGGGTACTATGGGACACAAACAACTATCAGGTAGTTAAGCTGACGGAGACTGCTCAGATGATGCATTGTGAAATTACAGGGAGTGCATATCAGACTGACTGCTTGGTGACTATCATATATGGCTTCAATACAATGGAACAAAGGAAGGGGTTATGGGAAGATCTGAAGACATTAGCTCAAGGTATCACAAAACCTTGGCTAGTGATAGGTAATTTTAGTGCAATAATGTGTTCAGCAGACAGAGATCAGGGTAATCCTGTACATCAAGCTGATATTCAAGACTTTGTTGATTGCATTCAGACAGCTAATCTAAATGAATTGATATGGAAAGGGGATTACTATACATGGACCAATAAACAAAGAGTGGAAGATAGAATTCAAAGAAGAATTGATAGGGTGTCGACGCCCCCTTTTTCCTCGCGGAATCGGGTTCACGATATTTGGGAAGACAACTCTTTTCCCACTTTGGGAATTGGGTTTTTTGAGAGTTTGGAGGGTCGCCACCTAATGATTATAGTGCATTAGGACACTTTTAGAAGAATTAAAGATGCAGACCAGAGTTTTGGGTAAGGGCTTGAAATTATCTCGAGGGGAAGGTGTTAGGCACCCCTCAAGATCCACTAGTGTGGTTCACGGCCATGCTACCATTGTGACTTTAGATGTAAAAAATAAACAAGTACAAGAAGCACAAAAGGTTAAAAGAAGTGCTGAATTTTAAAGGAGCAATTTTGTAAAAAAACGTGCAAGTGGAGAAAAAGGTCAAGTACTTAGTGCAAATAATCCGAAAAGATCATGCGAGAAGTAGGAATTGAAAATGCAATAGCTTTAAAGATTCAGAAAATTTTATTAAACTAATAAAGAAGGAGAAAAGGGTCATAGGTTTATACATTACATGGATCATTCGCACAACACCGGTACTCAATTGTACGCGGAGTGTTAACGTGTAATCATCATCTCCATGTCTACCCTTCCCACCCTGTTTAGGTATTAAAGCGCGGAACCGTATTGTTTACTTATCGCATGCTACTACCCGTCCCAATCCTATTAGTCCCGGGGTATTAGGACTTCTAATCCTAAAGGGAAAGAAAGGGATGGGGGCCTTTGTGGAGTTTAAAGGATAAAATTTTAGCTCGACATTCAAAACAAGTATCAAGTAAAAGGGGAGGACAATCAAGAATACAAGGCTCAAATTAACCCCAGAAGTCAAACAATTATTTAGTTTAGCATGCCTTGACAAATACTGATTTGGTCTTAGATTAAATTAAGCAGCGAGCGGACTGGTTCAACGCATGTATTTAAACAGATAGTCTGCATTAGGCAACTCGGATATAGTTGTCAGGGACAGACCCAATTCATTAATTAGCCAACCCTTGTTTATGAGTTGAAATAAAAAACCTAGGCGTAGGATCTATTAATTTCAGGAAAAAGATGCAAAGAGGTACTAGTAGTTTCAGAAAAGATGCAAGTTGATTTTAGAAAAAAGAATTATCAGTGTAAACAAAGAGAAAAGATGCAAACCGATTTTTAGAAAAGAGTTACCAGTTATTTCAAAAAAGATGTAGACTGATTAAAAGGTTTACGAGTTTCGGGGGAGTGCAGATTGGCTATAGGAAAAAGGTTTACCAATTTTAGCGGGCTTCAGAAGTAGAAAATTACCAGTTTTAATAATGACACTAGTTCCAGCAATCGATACTGTTTAAGAACGAATGATGCTATTAAAGACGAGGTTTCCTATAGGCATGCTTTCTATATGTTTACTGATTTTAACACCCTTTCCTGATATCAATAAGAGTCTTATACACATGATGTCTATATGCAACTTTGTTATTAAGCCTATAAACGGTTTGCCTAATGACATTTATATATGCAGAAATGCAAGAGCCTATAGACGTGATCTCTATATGTGTCATTACAGAACATGAATGTTAAATCATATAGACATGCTTTCTAGGTGATTTTTGCGGAAAAGTTAAGCGTTAAATCCTATAGGCATGGTCTCTATGTGATTGAATCAGTATTAAAGACCCTATAGGCAGGATTTCTAGTTTGAATAAAATCCTAATTCATGATTTCTACCCCTTGGATACAAGAAAAGTAAAGACCCCTCCCACACCCTTTTACTATACTCCCCGAGTTTCATACAAAATTATTACAACCCAATGAATCAAACTGGAAATTAAAGGATACATCAAAAGCTAACAGCTAGATCCGAGTAGCCTAATTCAACCTTAATGTCTAATAACATGCGATTGAGCCACTTCCCGGATCCAGATTTCCAAAGCCTTCTCTTTTTCCAAGGTGCTTCAAAGTTCCAACGAATCTCAGGGATTCCAGGCATTGCTTACACCCAGGATACTACCAGAATTAGAATAGTGCAGTGTGGAAGAGCCGGCTCTCATGCATCCAAGTTCAGAGGGAGCTCGGGGTCCCAAAGCATGGCTTGCAAGAGAGGGGAAGAACTTATAGATACAAGTGCAAAGTGAAAGGGAATTGGGGGTCCATGACAGGTGGTGGTCATACCTAGCTACAAAGTAGGCTGGCACACCCCTGACCACCTGCTTGGTCAAACACATTAAGAGCAGACCCTTGAAGGTCAGACCAAAGTCTGGACAGTGAATAGGACACTGCCCGACCCAAGTCTAAAGCTCAACAACACATAAAGGGGGAAAGGTAATGGGAACTGATTGAGTTTCGGATTCAAAGAATCCAATCCAGAATCATGGAAAACAATATTAGAGTGTTATCATGCCCAGAACCATAACACACCTATAAAGGGGTATGAGGCTTTGGGATTCATAAAGTATCAAATTCATGACAAACAACTGACAGGATGCATACATAATTTAAATACTGAATTACAAAGGAAAGGGGGGGAACATGTTACAATATGCTAGAAACAAATGTCAACTAAAAGAATTGGACAGAAGTGGGCAGAAGTAAACACATTGTGGTGGAGACATGTAAACTAACTGAGACATACCAGTAGAGAAGCAAAAGAGCGCAGGAGAAAGTAGAGTAAACAAAGTCCACAGCAGCACAAGTAAAAGAGAAAGAGTTTTTAAGTGAGAGTGACTTGTGGACTCCGATTGCGTTCTGTGTTCGTGTGTTCGTGTGTTCGTGTGTTCGTGTGTTCGCGTGTTCAAAGAAAAAGGAGGAGATATTTATAGCTTTGAAAATGTGTAGAGAAATAAGGTAACAAGTACAAATCTAACACAAATATTGCATGGTCACAAATCAGAATCAATTAGTATAAGACTCCCCTTTAATCAAGGAATTCTTATTCAAACGGATACTAACCGTATCCAAATAAGGAAAGTAGAACCAGCCTTGCAAGCAGAATGCCTGTTGCCATAAAAGAAAAAGTAAAGTCATACAATAGGCAATTAAGTCTAAGTACAGGATTTGAAATTATTTTTGGAAAGATTCAGTGGGGCCAATCAAAGGAAAAGGAATCAATTAGACTTTGACAGGCTAGTAAAATCAGGATCTCAAGGAAGGAAAGTTTTTTTGAAATCAATTTCGAGTTAAGTAAATCACAGGAGGTACTCAGTATATAATGCATGCCCAAATAGCAGACATGTGAGGCTAAGTTATGGCAAAAGAAACATCATGCAGCAATAGTATAGAGCAGACATTCAAAGCATGTTTGTTAGGATTCAAGGTGTAATAGAGAGAGAAGGAGTCGAAAACATGCAGAGGGTCGAGTGAGAATCACAAGCGTAGAACATATAGAGAAAAGAAATGTTGAAACAAGGCATCAAGTTGAATAATTTCAAACATACAAGCATGCACAAACAACCTCACAGGACTTTGAATTGCCTCCCAAAGAGACTAGGGTTTTCAAATCAGTTGAGTTTAGAGACGACAAACAGGTGAAATAACAAGCAATTTCAGAGTCCCAAGTGAAACCCTTAAAAATTAGGGTTTTCAGTAAACCAAACAGATAGGCTCATGAACTCGAATAAATTCCCAAAATTAGGGTTTTTAACATCAAACAAACCTAGAGATGATCCGCGTATGAATTGAATGAAATCTTAACAAACAGACTCAAACAATCACAAAATTAGGGTTTTCAACATGCTTACTCAGATAAGGAAAACAAACAACAAAGTCAGAAACATGCCAAGAAAAAGAGAGGAACTTCGAAATAAGTTAACCTAAAACCATAGTTAAAAGAACATAGAGTTTTGAAAGAAAAAAAATTGGGGAAACTTTGAGAAACATGCTCATAACGTTCAAACACATATAGATCTTGGAGCAGATCTAAGAAATAAATAGAAGGAACCTTAGAGCTAGGGTTTCATAAGAAACCCAGGCGATGAGAAAGGCTTTGGAAACTCCAGATCTAGGTAGAATAGTCGAAGATCGAGCTCGAATGGCCATGGCTGGCCGGATAGAGGTTGAAGGCGACCGGAGAACAGCCATCGAGCAACGGCTTGGTCGAGACCCCTTCAAGATCTGGTCGTAGGACCTCAGAGATGAGCGCATAGAAGCCTTGGGAGGCCGGTATAGGCCTTCGATGAGTCTGGGAAGCCATGGATTAGGGTTTCGATGAGAGGCGGCGGCTAGGGTTTGAGGTGAGTTGAGAGAGAGTTGAGAAAAAAGGAGGATTCAGAGGCGGCGTATTGTGAGGAATGGGGTAGGGTTTGGGGTCGTTTGAAATTAAAAAAGGAAAGGGGAGGTCAGGGCCGTTGATCAAAAATGATCAACGACTCAGATTAAAAGAAAGCGGGCGGGTTTGATTTAATGGGTACTGGGTCAGGTTGATTGGGTAATTGGGCTGGGGTAATTTGGGCTCAAATTGGGGCTGAATTGGGTTATCAATTTGGCTATAATTGAAATGCATTTGGGCTAAATCGTAAATAGCCAATTTTCCCTTTTTAATTTTTTATAAAATAGTAACACAATTTTAAAAGTAAATTAAGAGTACTGGGTAAATAAATATTGTATAAATATTAATTTAAAAATGCTGGGTTAATTTTATAATTATAAAATGCTAAAAATTACAAGATAGGCTATGATTGCAATTATATGCAATTTAGCTTTAAAAATGCCAAATGAATTTGTATAATATGCAAAGATTACCTTACTTATATTTTGGTGTAAACATGAGAATGAAATAAGTTAATCACCAAAAATGATAATTTGGGAATAATTTTGGATTTTTGTGGTATTAAAACAGGCAGTAAATTGGTTTAAAAATCATGAAAAATACCAAAACTCATGGGTGTGCTTATATATGCACACATATGCTATTTTGGAAGTATTTTGGGTACAAAAATACATAGGAAAAAATTGGGTATCAACAGCTGCCCCTCTTTACCTGGGAAGGATGAAAGAGTTGTCGGGTAAAGATATGATGGCCAATTTTGACCAGAAGCGGCGATTTGAAAAGAATTTGACCGAGCTCTGGTTTCTGAGCTGCCTACATGTCCCTGGTTTTACAGGAATCAGCCCGTATGTAGTTCAGGAACCATTGACGGAACATACCGATGGCGATTCGAAAGAGACGGGCACGATGTTTTAGGGGGGCAAGAGGTATTTGAAACTTGATCGGCGGTGGGGACTGGAGCGAGATCGCTCTTGCTGAGACGGTCATGCTAGGCGATGTACCTGCAAGTAAGCAATACGGGCGTATATTGTGCATATACTTAAACATGATGCAAGTTCCCGTTGGACCATGAATGCTGTCCTCGGACGATTAGGATGACATCCTCGGACCATGATGTCGTGGGCCATGAAGCGCAGAATTAAAGGATTTGCAGGCTATGAAATGATGTTCTCGGGCTATGATGATAGTACCTCCGAACCATGATGCCTTTGAATAATGATGTGCGGGATATAAAGTGGGGTCCTCGGGCCAATGCATGGTATTCTCGGGCTATGAGGATGATGCCTCCGAATGATGACGCCTTTGGACAGTTTGGCGATATTTCAGCCCATGAGATGCAAGATTTGGCGGTATTTCAGCCGATGCAAAAGCGTAAATGGCGATATTTTAGCCGACGGAAATTTAAATAAACAGGCGATGTGCCAGCCGATGGAGAATTTAAATAATAGTTTGGCGATATTTCAGCCGATGCAAAAGTGTAAATGGTGATATTTCAACCGATAGAGAATTTAAATAATGTTTGGCGATATTTCAGCTGATACAAAAAATGTAAATGGCGATATTTCAGCCGATACAAAAATGTAAGTGGAAATATTTCAGCCGATTGCAGGATTTAAATAACGTTTGGCGATATTTCAGCCGATACAAAAAATGTAAATGGCGATATTTCAGCCGATACAAAAAATGTAAATGGTGATATTTCAGCCGATTGCAGGACGTAAGTAAAAGTGGCGATATTTTAGCCATGCAAGAAAGATAAGGTGGCGATATTTCAGCCATGCAAGTGGAGGTAGAGCTCGGAAGGCAGAAAGATAGCCTTATGAAGATAATGTAGGATGGAGACAACGCTTGGTCTCGGAAGGCAGAAAGGTAGCCTTATGGAATGCAGGAAATGCAAATGGAGACAACGCTTAGTCTCGGAAGGCAGAAAGGTAGCCTTATGCAATGCAGGAAATGCAGATGGAGACAACGCTTAGTCTCGGACGGCAGAAAGGTAGCCTTATGCAATGCAGGAAATGCAGATGGAGACAACGCTTAGTCTTGGAAGGCAGAAAGGTAGCCTTATGCAATGCAGGAGATGCATATGGAGACAACGCTAAATCTCGGAAGGCAGAAAGGTAGCCTAATGCAATGCAGGAAATGCAGATGGAGACAACGCTTAGTCTCGGAAGGCAGAAAAGTAGCCTTATGCAATGCAAGAATTAAAAGGGCGAATAGTAATGAAATCTCTTAGCTGGTAGATGATAGCTGATAGCTGATTGCATCATTGTGGCTGCTGGGGATGTTGTGTACGGATAGCAATTGTAAATAGGTGATGATTCTGAGAAGTTGCATTCTTGAGAAAGCATGAGTGCGTAAATATATCTAATNCGGAACGGTATCGTTTACTTATCGCATGCTACTACCCGCCCCAATCCTATTAGTCCCGGTGTATTAGGACTTCTAATCCTAAAGGGGAAGAAAGGGATGGGGGCCTTTGTGGAGTTTAAAGGATAAAATTCTAGCTCGACATTCAAAACAAGTATCAAGTAAAAGGGGAGGACAAGCAAGCATACAAGGCTCAAATTAACCCCAGAAGTCAAACAATCATTTAGTTTAGCATGCCTTGACAAATACTGATTTAGTCTTAGATTAAATTAAGCAGCGAGCGGACTGGTTCAACACATGTATTTAAACAGAGAGTCTGCATTAGGCAACTCGGATACAGTTGTCAGGGACTGACCCAATTCATTAATTAGCCAACCCTTGTTTATGAGTCGAAAATAAAAAACCTAGGCGTAGGATCTATTAATTTCAGGAAAAAGATGCAAAGAGGTACCAGTAGTTTCAGAAAAGATGCAAGTTGATTTTAGAAAAAAGAATTATCAGTTTAAACAAAGAGAAAAGATGCAAACCGATTTTTTAGAAAAGAGTTACCAGTTATTTCAGAAAAGATGTAGACTGATTAAAAGGTTTACGAGTTTTGGGGGAGTGCAGATTGGCTATAGGAAAAAGGTTTACCAATTTTAGCGGGCTTTAGAAGTAGAAGATTACCAGTTTTAATAAAGACACTAGTTCCAGCAATCGATACTGTTTAAGAACGAATGATGCTATTAAAGACGAGGTTTCCTATAGGCATGCTTTCTATATGTTTACTGATTTTAACACCCTTTCCTGATATCAATAAGAGTCTTATACACATGATGTCTATATGCAACTTTGTTATTAAGCCTATAAACGGTTTGCCTAATGACATTTATATATGCAGAAATGCAAGAGCCTATAGACATGATCTCTATATATGTCATTACAGAACATGAATGTTAAATCCTATAGACATGCTTTCTAGGTGATTTTTGCGGTAAAGTTAAGCGTTAAATCCTATAGGCATGGTCTCTATGTGATTGAATCAGTATTAAAGACCCTATAGGCAGGATTTCTAGTTTGAATAAAATCCTAATTCATGATTTCTACCCCTTGGATACAAGAAAAGTAAAGACCCCTCCCACACCCTTTTACTATACTCCCCGAGTTTCATACAAAATTATTACAACCCAATGAATCAAACTGGAAATTAAAGGATACATCAAAAGCTAAAAGCTATATCCGAGTAGCCTAATTCAACCTTAATGTCTAATAACATGCGATTGAGCCACTTCCGGGATCCAGATTTCCAAAGCCTTCTCTTTATCCAAGGTGCTTCAAAGTTCCAAGGAATCTCAGGGATTCCAGGCATTGCTTACACCCAGGATACTACCAGAATTAGAATAGTGCAGTGTGGAAGAGCCGGCTCTCACACATCCAAGTTTAGAGGGAGCTCGGGGGTCCCAAAGCATGGCTTGCAAGAGAGGGGCAGAACTTATAGCTAAGAGTAAGTGCAAAGTGAAAAGGAATTGGGGGGCCATGACAGGTGGTGGTCATACCTAGCTACAAAGTAGGCTGGCACACCCCTGACCACCTGCTTGGTCAAACATATTAAGAGCAGACCCTTGAAGGTCAAACCAGAGTCTGGACAGTGATTAGGACACTGCCAGACCCAAGTCTAAAGCCCAACAACACATAAAGGGGGAAAGGGAATGGGAACTGATTGAGTTTGGGATTCAAAGAATCCAATACAGAATCATGGACAACTATATTTGAGTGTTGTCATGCCCCGAACCATAACTCACCTATAAAGGGGTATGAGGGTTTAGGATTCATAAAGTATCAAATTCATGACAAATAACTGACAGGATGCATACATAATTTAAATTCTGAATTACAAAGGAAGGGGGAACATGTTACAATATGCTAGAAACAAATGTCAACTAAAAGAATTGGACAGAAGTGGGCAGAAGTAAACACATTGTGGTGGAGACATGTAAACTAACTGAGACATACCAGTAGAGAAGCAAAAGAGCGCAGGAGAAAGTAGAGTAAACAAAGTCCACAACAGCACAAGTAAAAGAGAAAGAGTTTTTAAGTGAGAGTGACTTGTGGACTCCGATTGCGTTCTGTGTTCGTGTGTTCAAAGAAAAGGGAGGAGATATTTATAGCTTTGAAAACGTGTAGAGAAATAAGGTAACAAGTACAAATCTAACACAAATATGGCATGGTCACAAATCAGAATCAATTAGTATAAGACTCCCCTTTAATCAGGGAATTCTTATTCAAACGAATACTAACCGTATCCAAATAAGGAAAGGAGAACCAGCCTTGCAAGCAGAATGGCTGTTGCCATAAAAGAAACAGTAAAGTCATACAATAGGCAATTAAGTCTAAGTACAGGATTTGAAATTATTTTTGGAAAGATTCAGTGGGGCCAATCAAAGAAAAAGGAATCAATTAGACTTTGACAGGCTAGTAAAATCAGGATCTCAAGGAAGGAAAAGTTTTTTGAAATCAATTTCGAGTTAAATAAATCACAGGAGGTACTCAGTATATAATGCATGCACAAATAGCAGACATGTGAGGCTAAGTTATGGCAAAAGAAACATCATGCAGCAATAGCATAGAGCAATCATTCAAAGCATGTTAGTTAGGCTTCAAGGTGTAATGGAGAGAGAAGGAGTCGAAAACATGCAGAGATTCGAGTGAGAATCACAAGCGTAGAACATATAGAGAAAAGAAATGTTGAAACAAGGCATCAAGTTGAATAATTTCAAACATACAAGCATGCACAAACAACCTCACAGGACTTTGAATAGCCTCCCAAAGAGACTATGGTTTTCAAATCAGTTGAGTTTAGAGACGACAAACAGGTGAAACAACAAGCAATTTCAGAGTCCCAAGTGAAACCCTTAAAAATTAGGGTTTTCAGTAAACCAAACAGATAGGCTCATGAACTCGAATAAATTCCCGAAATTAGGGTTTTTAACATCAAACAAACCTAGAGATGATCCGCGTATGAATTGAATGAAATCTTAACAAACAGACTCAAACAATCACAAAATTAGGGTTTTCAACATGCTTACTCAGATAAGGAAAAGAAACAACAAAGTCAGAAACATGCCAAGAATAAGAGAGGAACTTCGAAATAACTTAACCTAAAACCATAGTTAAAAGAACATAGAGTTTTGAAGCAAAAAATTCGGGAAACTTTGAGAAACATGCTCATAACGGTCAAACACATATAGATCTTGGAGTAGATCTAAGAAATAAATAGAAGGAACCTTAGAGCTAGTGTTTCATAAGAAACCCAGACGATGAGAAAGGCTTTGGAAACTCCAGATCTAGGCAGGATAGTCGAAGATCGAGCTCGAATGGCCATGGCTGGCCGGACAAAGGTTGAAGGTGACCGGAGAACAGCCATCAAGCAACGGCTTGGTCGAGACCCCTTCAAGATCTGGTCATAGGATCTGAGAGATGAGCGCATAGAAGCCATGGGAGGCCGATATAGACCTCCGATGAGTCTGGGAAGCCATGGATTAGGGTTTCGGTGAGAGGTGGCGGCTAGGGTTTGAGATGAGTTGAGAGAGAGTTGAGAAAAGAGGAGGATTCAAAGGCGGCGTATTGTGAGGAATGGGGTAGGGTTTGGGGTCGTTTGAAATTAAAAAAGGAAAGGGGAGGTCTGGGCCATTGATCAAAAATGATCAACGGCTCAGATTAAAAGAAAGCGGGCGGGTTTGAGTTAATGGGTACTGCGTCGGGTTGATTGGGTAATTTGGCTGGGGTGATTTGGGCTCAAATTGGGTCTGAATTGGGTTATCAATTTGGCTATAATTGAAATGCATTGGGGCTAAATCGTAAATAGCCAATTTTCCCTTTTTAATTTTTTATAAAATAGTAACACAATTTTAAAAGTAAATTAAGAGTACTGGGTAAATAAATATTGTATAAATATTAATTTAAAAATGCTGGGATTAATTTTATAATTATAAAATGCTAAAAATTACAAGATAGGCTATGATTGCAATTATATGCAATTTAGCTTTAAAAATGCCAAATGAATTTGTATAAAATTTGCAAAAATTACCTTACTTATATTTTGGTGTAAACATGAGAATGAAATAAGTTACTCACCAAAAATAATAATTTGGGAATAATTTTGGATTTTTGTGGTATTAAAACAGGCAATAAATTGGTTTAAAAATCATGAAAAATATCAAAACTCATGGGTGTGCTTATATATGCACACATATGCTATTTTGAAAGTATTTTGGGTACAAAAATACATAGGGAAAAATTGGGTATCAACAGCTGCCCCTCTTTACTCGGGAAGGATGAAAGAGTTATCGGGTAAAGATATGATGGCCAATTTTGACCGGAAGCGGCGATTTGAAAAGAATTTGACCGAGCTCTGGTTTCTGAGCTGCCTACACATCCCTGGTTTTACAGGAATCAGGCCGTATGTAGTTCAGGAACCATTGACGGAACATGCCGATGGCGATACGAAAGAGACGGGTACGATGTTTTAGGGGGGGCAAGAGGTATTTGAAACTTGATCGGCGGTGGGGACTGGAGCGGGATCGCTCCTGCTGAGACGGTCATGCTAGGCGGTGTACCTGCAAGTAAGCAATACGGGCGTATATTATGCATAAACTTAAACATGATGCAAGTTCCCGTTGGACCATGAATGTTGTCCTCGAACGGTTAGGATGACGTCCTCGGACTATGATGTCCTGGGCCATGAAGCGCAGAATTAAAGGATTCGCAGGCTATGAAATGATGTTCTCGGGCTATGATGATGGTGCCTTCGAACCATGATGCCTTTGAATAATGATGTGCGGGATATAAAGTGGGGTCCTCAGGCCATGGCATGGTATTCTCGGGCTATGAGGATGATGCCTCCGAATGATGACTCCTTTGGACAGTTTGGCGATATTTCAGCCCATGAGATGCAAGATTTGGCGGTATTTTAGCCGATGCAAAAGCGTAAATTGCGATATTTCAGCCGACAGAAATTTAAATAAACAGGCGATGTTCCAGCCGATGGAGAATTTAAATAATAGTTTGGCGATATTTCAGCCGATGCAAAACTGTAAATGGTGATATTTCAACCGATAGAGAATTTAAATAACGTTTGGCGATATTTCAGCCGATACAAAAATGTAAATGGCGATATTTCAGCCGATACAAAAATGTAAATGGAGATATTTCAGCCGATTGCAGGATTTAAATAATGTTTGGCGATATTTCAGCCGATACAAAAAATGTAAATGGCGATATTTCAGCCGATACAAAAATGTAAATGGCGATATTTCTGCCGATTGCAGGATTTAAATAATGTTTGGCGATATTTCAGCCGATACAAAAAAATGTAAATGGCGATATTTCAGCTGATACAAAAAATGTAAATGGCGATATTTCAGCTGATTGCAAGACGTAAGTAAAAGTGGCGATATTTCAGCCATGCAAGAAAGATAAGGTGGCAATATTTCAGCCATGCAAGTAGAGGTAGAGCTCGGAAGGCAGAAAGATAGCCTTATGCAGATAATGCAGGATGGAGACAACGCTTGGTCTCGGAAGGCAGAAAGGTAGCCTTATGCAATGCAGCAAATGCAGATGGAGACAACGCTTAGTGTCGGAAGGCAGAAAGGTAGCCTTATGCAATGCAGGAAATGCAGATGGAGACAACGCTTAGTCTCGGAAGGCAGAAAGGTAGCCTTATGCAATGCAGGAAATGCAGATGGAGACAACGGTTAGTCTCGGAAGGCAGAAAGGTAGCCTTATGCAATGCAGGAAATGCAAATGGAGACAACGCTTAGTCTCGGAAGGCAGAAAGGTAGCCTTATTCAATGCAAGAATTAAAAGGGCGAATAGTAATGAAATCTCTTAGCTGGTAGATGATAGCTGATAGCTGATTGCATCATTGTAGCTGCTGGGGATGTTGTATACGGATAGAAATTGTAAATAGGTGATGATTCTGAGAAGTTGCATTCTTGAGAAAGTATGAGTGCGTAAATATATCTAATGACATTGCGAATTGAGTGCCTGCATTCATAGAAAAATCGTGAGTTTTGTAGAAGGGGGAAGGTTAGTTCGTCTTCCCGTGGCCTTTGCTCGTCCTGCTTGACGTTGGCGTAGCGTCGCTAAACAGCAGCTGTCATAGTTATGCATGATTTAACAAATATGACGTAAGTAGAAAATGGTTTTGTTTAAATGAACCAACGACTGCGACGTGGTTCAAAGAATTGCAATCTTTCTTGTTTCGGAATTTTGAGGGTCCTCCTCAAAATTCTGCCCTAGTTTACTGGGCTGGCACTTCTGACGGCTGTGCTAAACGGATGAAAAATCAACTTCAGAATTTTGAGGGTCCTCCTCAAAATTCTGCCCCAGTTCCAATAATAGGGGGACATGAAATTTTTATTAAATTGTGACCGAACCCATAGGGCTGCCTACGTATCCCCTCTTAAACGGGAATCAGGTCAGGCGTAGTTCAAAATACGTCATAAGGAAATCGTAAGTGCTTACACATAGTATTGTTTCACTGCGTCTGAATTGATTGGCTTCGGCCAGACTTCTCCGTCCATTTCTGCAAGGATAAGGGCTCCTCCAGTTAGAACCCGGTGAACCATGTATGGACCTTGCCAGTTGGGAGAGAATTTTCCCTTGGCTTCATCTTGATGCGGGAATATTTTCTTCAACACTAGCTGCCCCGGTGTAAACTTCCTTGGCTTGACTCTCTTGTTGAAGGCTCTGGACATTCTTTTCTAATACAACTGACCGTGGCAAACTGCATTCATCCTTTTCCCATCTATTAGGGCTAACTGCTCGTAGCGACCTTTTACCCATTCTGCGTCGTCCAACTCTGCTTCTTATATGATCCTTAAGGAGGGAATCTCTACCTCGCTGGGGATGATCGCCTCTGTACCATAGACCAGCATGTAGGGAGTTGCTCCGGCCGATGTGCGGACTGTGGTGCGGAATCCTAGTAAAGCGAATGATAACTTCTCATGCCATTGTTTGTGACTTTCGACCATCTTCCTTAGTAACTTCTTGATATTCTTGTTGGCTGACTCCACGGCTCCATTCATCTAAGGCCTGTAGGCTGTAGAGTTCTTATGTTTGATCTTGAATGCCTCACACATTGCTTTCCTCAAGTTGCTGTTGAGATTGGAACCATTATTAGTGATGATTGATTCCGGAATTCTGAATCGGCAAACAATACGGTCACGGACGAAATCTACCACAACTTTCTTAGTCACTGCTTTGTATGACGCTGCTTCAACCCATTTAGTGAAATAATTGATTGCCACCAGGATAAACCTGTGCCCGTTTGATGCGGCAGGCTCGATAGGTCCAATGACATCCATCCCCCAGGCGGCAAATGGCCACGGTGAGCTTGTTGCAGTAAGCTCGTTTGGAGGCACCTTTATCATGTCTGCATGTATCCGACAGCGATGGCACTTGCGAACATACTGGATACAGTCTGTTTCCATAGTCATCCAAAATACCCTGCTCGGAGTATTTTCTTTGCTAAGACAAAACCATTCATGTGCGGCCGGCAGGTCCCTGCATGCACTTTCTCCAATAGTCTGGATGCTTCTTTTGCTTCGACACACCTTAGCAAACCCAAATCGGGAGTCCTCCTGTACAGGATTCCTCCGCTGTGAAAGAAGTTGTTGGATAATCTCCGGAGCGTGCGCTTTTGAGTGGCGCTGGCAAGTTCTGGATATTCCCCTGTTGTCAAGTACTCCTTGATGTCGTGGAACCATGGTTTTCCGTCTGCTTCTTCCTCAACGTGAGCACAATAAGCTGGCTGATCATAAATCTTTACTGGGATGGGATTAATGAAATTTGTGTCTGGATGCTGGATCATGGATGATAATGTGGCTAATGCGTCAGCGAACTCGTTCTGGACCCTGGGGACGTGCTGAAACTCTGTCTTTGCGAATCTTTTCCTCAACTCCTGTATGTGATGCAGGTAGGGAAGTATCTTAGAGTTTTTGGTGGCCCATTCTTCTCGAACTTGATGTATGAGCAGGTCTGAGTCCCCGATCACTAGTAACTCTTGAATGTTCATGTCAATGGCCATCTTGTGCCCCAGGATGCAGGCTTCGTATTCGGCCATATTATTTGTGCAAGGGAACCTGAGCTTGGCGGATACCGGGTAGTGCTGGCTGGTTTCTGATACTAGGACTGCCCCTATGCCAACTCCTTTGAAATTTGCGGCTCTGTCGAAAAACAACCTCCAACCATCGTAGGATTCTGCAATATCTTCTCCTACAAAGGATACTTCTTCGTCAGGGAAATACGTTTTCAGTGGTTTGTATTCTCCTTCAATGGGATTCTCGGCAAGGTGATCTGCTATGGCTTGACCCTTGACTGCTTTCTGAGTCACGTAAACAATATCGAACTCACTCAACAAGGTTTTCCACTTGGCGAGCTTTCCAGTGGGCATGGGCTTCTGGAAAATATACTTCAGCGGGTCCATCCTAGATATGAGATAAGTAGTGTGAGCACAGAAATAATGCCTCAATTTCTGAGCTACCCAAGTCAGAGCACAACAGGTGCGCTCCAATAAAGAATACCGGGCCTCGTACGGGGTGAACTTCTTACTGAGATAGTAGATGGCTTGCTCCTTTCTCCCGGTTTCATCATGTTGTCCCAGAACACAACCGAATGCTCCATCAAAAACCGCAAGATAAAGCAATAGAGGCCTTCCTGGCTCGGGCGGAACCAAGACTGGTGGAGTTGACAGGTATTCCTTGATTCTGTCAAAAGCTTTCTGACAATCGTTAGTCCATTTAGTAGCAGCGTCTTTCTTGAGCATTTTAAAGATAGGTTCACAAATGACTGTGGACTGAGCTATGAACTGGCTGATATAGTTGAGTCTCCCCAGGAAACTCATCACGTCTTTCTTGTTCTTTGGCGGTGGCAATTCTTGAATGGCTTTGACCTTTGACGGGTCCAATTCTATCCCTCGACGGCTCACGATGAAACCCAGTAGTTTTCTGGTAGGAACCCCGAACGCACATTTGGCGGGATTCAGTTTCAGATTATACCTTCTCAGCCTGTTGAATAACTTTCTCAAATCTTCCATATGATCAGTGGCTTTCTTGGATTTGATGATGACGTCGTCCACATATACCTCGATCTCCTTGTGTATCGTGTCGTGAAAGATAGTAGTCATGGCTCTCATATAGGTGGCGCCAGCATTCTTCAACCCAAATGGCATCATTTTGTAACAATGCATTCCCCACGGCGTGATGAAAGCCGTTTTCTCTGCATCTTCCTCGTCCATCCATATCTGATGATATCCGGCGAAACAATCAACAAAAGACTGCAGCTCATGCTTGGCGCAGTTGTCGATAAGAATGTGTATGTTTGGCAAGGGGAAGTCATCTTTGGGACTGGCCCGGTTAAGATCCCGGTAGTCGACACAGATTCTAACCTTCCCGTCCTTCTTTGGTACCGGCACGATGTTGGCTAACCATGTCGGATACTCTACCACCTTGAGAACCTTAGCTTTGACTTGCTTAGTAACCTCTTCTTTGATTTTCAAACTCATGTCGGGCTTGAACTTCCTAAGCTTCTGCTTTACCGGCGGACAGGCTGGATCTGTTGGCAGTTTGTGAGCTACAATGGCCGTGCTGAGACCAGTCATATCATCATACGACCAGGCGAATATGTCCTCATATTCTTCTAAAAATTCCATATACTTTTCCCTTTCTGATGGCGACAAGTGAACATTGATGCGAGTTTCTTTGACGTTCTCTGTATCTCCCAAATTAATGACCTCAGTTTCTTCCAGGTTGGACTTAGGTCTATTCTCAAAATTCTCAACCTCTCTGACGACCTCTTCAGGTATTTCATCTTCTTCTGAGTCTATGTCCTTTTGTTGCGCTGTTTCGTTGCAAGTCACAATCGTTGGTTCATCATCAAAGTAAGTAATAGTAATGCTGTGTAAAAATCGAGAAACTGATAGAGAAAATAATAAGCGGGATATATATGATAAACGGAAATGCTTTGATTAAAGTCAAAGCTGTTTGAAACATCGGAGCTCTTTTCGAAATTAAAGACAATGCGGAAAGAAAATCAACTCGTAAAATGAACAAAAAAGATGCATGCTGCTTTTGTTTAGCCTGGCTACCCCGAAGCCTTCTTGGCCCCGACGGTCTTAATTGACCAGTTGCTAAGGCGGTCCCCTCTGTTTACAGCTTGTACGGAAGGGCCTTCCTCCCCTTCCTCCTCGAAGAACACAGCAGTCATATCATCATCCTCCAGGAACAAATTCTTCATGGCCGCCAACGCTTCATCTTCTTCTGACCCATATATAGTATATGTCAATTTGAAGGTCAGTTCCAGGCTGGGTATCGAAAACTCCAATGGATAGTAGGGGCCGCGCCATGGTGGCGACTAGTTCTGGAATTCTTCCCAAGTGTAACCATACCCTAAGCCAAAGGTAGTGCCATGCTTCTTCAGTTTGATGGGCTTAGTGATCCCCTGAAGATTTTTACCAAGTCCCTTTCCAGGCTCGTACCCACACCAATTCAGGATGCTTTCGATCTTGTTGTCCCACCACTTATCTTTATCTACAGCGTTGACCCTTTCGATGTGGTGGTATGTCTCTCCGCCTATTCTCCTTTTGCCCCCGATCATTGGGATAGTCTGGCGACTATATATGGGGTTACTACCATCGCCATGAATGATCACTTCTTGGTGATTCCATTCAAACTTTACCGCCTGATGCAGGGTCGATGCTACGGCTCCAGCAGCGTGGATCCAGGGGCGTCCCAACAGCTAGTTGTAGGATGCCGGGACGTCTATCACTTGGAAGTCGACGTCGAACCATGTTGGTCCCATTTGCAAGCATAGGCTAATTTCTCCAATAGTAGATCTCTGGGACCCATCGAAGGCTTTGACATTGATAGCCCCGTCTTTGATCTCGTGTAGGCCTTTCCCCAGAGTTCTGAGAGTTACAAGCGGACAGATGTTGAGGCTCGATCCTCCATTGATCAGAACTCTAGTGCTGAAATAATCTTCGCATTGCACGGTGATGTGCAGTGCCTTGTTGTGTCTCAAACCTTCTGGCGGCAACTCATCTTCGTGGAAGCTTATTTTATGGCTCTACAGCACTTGCCCCACCATATTCTCCATTTCACCCCCGGTTATATTACTGGGCATATAGGCTTCGCTTAGTATCTTCATTAAGGCATTCTTGTGAGCGTCTGAACTCTGCAGAAGAGCCAGGATAGATATCTGTGCTGGTGTTTTGTTCAGCTGTTCAGCGACCGAGTACTCCTTAGCCTGTATTTTCCTCCAAAGATCGTCGGGCCCTGTTTCAATAGGTCGTCCCGGGGCTTGCTTACTGGACTCGGCTAGGTGCTCCGGGGTGTAAACCCTTCCTGTTCTAGTCATTCCTTGTGCGGCAATCGTTTCTCCTTTCTTGGTCTTTCCTTTCCTCCTAGCTTCGGCAGTGTAATCCCATGGTATGGCATTTGAGTGGAATGGTGTTATGTTTGTCATTGCCACCGGAATAGGCACCCTAGGTGGTAACACAGCAACTTCAAAGGGTGTAGGTGCCTTTGGAACTCCAAATTCAACCTCGATTGGTCCGGGCGCCTTTGCAGAGGGAGGCGCTTCAAATTCGAGAGGTATAGATATATTTACTTTGTCGTCCATGGAGGGCTGATTCTGCACAACAATTAGGTTGAGGGTAACCGCTGGCTTCTTTGGTCCATCCCCTTCAGCAATCAAAGCTATTGACCCTTTGGGGTCCCAATCATCCTCGATCTCGATCATATGAATGTCTCCACCTTTATGGTCAGGCAGGGGGTTGTTACAAACATTAGGAGCGAGCTCCTTTGCTACAATGACCTTATTGTCGATCAGGGTCTGAATCTTATCTTTCAATGAACGGCACTCGTCAAGGGTGTATCCCTTCATGCCGGAGTGATACGCATAGGTCTTGTTGGGGTTGACCCACTGGGAGGGATTTTATGGAGCTTTGGCTGGGATAGGAGTGACGTAACCAGCAGCTTTAAGTCTTTCATATAACTGTTCAATTGGTTCTGCGATGGCTGTGTATTGTCTGGGAGGTTTACGGTCAAAATTTGGTCTGGGTCTCGGAAAATTTTGACGGGTGGGTGGTGATTGATAGTGAGAGGGTTGAGCGTTATAAGCTTGGTAAACAGGTGCTGGATGAGAGTATCTGGGTGAGGTGGGTTGATATGTGAGAGGTGGAGAGGATTGGTAAACGGGAGGTGGATAGGAGGGTGCGGGTGATTGGTAATTCGGGATGGGCTGATACGCAAGTGGAGGTGATGGGTAAGTGTGGTATTTTGGTGGTGATTTGGCTCCCTGTGCGACCATCACGGCACTTACATCTTTCTTCTTGGACGCGCCACCAGTTTGTAAAGCCTTATTAGTGGCTTGCAATGCTTCAAGATTTGTAACCATACCATTCTTGATGCCCTCTTCGATTCTTTCTCTGAGTTTGATGAAATCAGAGAACTTTTGACCCTCGATCAACATCAACCTCTCGTAATATTGGGGATCCTGAGCCCGGACGAAGAATCTATTCATTTGCTCTTCTTCTAGGGCCGGCCTGACCTTTGCAGCTTCTGACCTCTAACGAGTAGCATACTCGCGGAATGTTTTGGTGGGTTTCTTTTTCAAATTCTGTATGTAGAATACATCTGGTGCGTTCTCTGTATTAAACCAGAATCTATCCATGAGGTCCGATGCCATACCTACCCAACTCGTCCCTTTCTTGGGGTCTTAACTGATGTACCGGGATAGTGCATCTCCCTTTAAGCTCCTCATGAAGAGCTTCATACGGATCTTCTCATCTCTTCCGACCCCCACTAGCTTATTGCAATAGGTCCTCAGGTGGACTTTGGGATCTCCTGTTCCATCAAACATTTCGAACTTGGGAGGTTTGTACCCCTCCGGAAGTTCAACATCTGGTTGAATGCACAAGTCCTCGTAATTTAATCCTTCAATGCCTTTGTTACCTTCTACGCCCTGAACTCGGCTGGTTAATTTCTTGAGCTCTGCCGCTAAGTTCCTGATGAGGGAGTCCTTCTCATAAGACTCAGGTGCATTTGAGACGGGTTGGGCGTAGTGGGGTACAGTATCCACATAAATAGGAGTGTCGTGGAGATGGTCATTTGTGGTGTTTAGTGGCTCGGGAATGAGTAGTGGAGTGTTATTTGGAGTGTGGCATGCGTTGCAGTGCTGGGTATGAGTGGGTTGTATCTGTGGTTGTGGGGTATTTGTGGAGGTGCGGGATTCTGGGTGTTGACATTAGGAGTAGTGAGGGAAAATGATAGGTTCGCCAAATTCCGAACCTAATCCAGTTCTTCTCGAAATTTCAACAGATTTTGCTCCAATTGTGTAGCAGTTTCCTTAGCAACCAGGGTACCCTGAGGAATCTCAATCTCCTTTCTGGCGCTTGTATCTCCCATTTTACCTTTGTTCTTGTTCCGGACAGGACTCGGAGGAGGAGAAAGTGGAGGGCCCTTGGATCTTGTGGAGTATGCTGATGGTGCCAGAATGCACGAACTAACCTTTGGGGAGGGGAATAAAAATAAAAGAAAAACAAAAAGGTAACAAGTTAGTGCGGGTTATGAGGAAAAAATACTGCAGTATTTAAACACATTGTGCGGGAATATAAATCGCGTCCTAATTTTGGTGCCTCGTTGTGCCCGAGGTAGGCCTAGCGACAAATAGTTTTGGAGAACTTATAATGCTAAATGCCTCATTTTATTGATAAAAATAAGACGAATCCAAAACGACTCTAAATAATAGAAAGTAAAATGTCACTATTGGCCTTTGGCCTTATTACATAAAAATAAAGAATAAAAGGACTCCTAACTACTTGGTCCCAGAGGGACCTTCCCCAGATTTGGCATCTTCGTTGATCAAATCCTCCAGCTCCCGTAGGTTCACCAGTAAAAATGCCTTTACCAGGCGTTCTCCTTCGTTTCCCTCAGTGTTCTGGCAGTCGGTGACTCTTTTTCTTACTTTTCCTTCCAATTCCAGCAGACTGTATTCCAGATATTCCAGCTTTTCGCTAGCCTTGGTGACCCTCTCTTTCCATTCATTGATTTGGTCATTTGATGGGAGATTCCTCCACCAGGTCAGCAAGAGTGAGGGTATACTGACCATACCGAAGTCGGGGACCTTGTTCTCCATTTTCTGCAAAACAAAGCGTTAGGCCCTCACCCCACCAGACTCGGCTATTTATACCAATAATTAGCATAGCAAGCATTTAGTTCTCCAAATAAATGCACAAAACATGGAGGTGTCCGTTTGGGTTTCAAGGAAACCCGGTGGACTTTGGACAAGGCTATCCTAATGAGTCATTATGTGGACAACATAACTGACTTGGCTAGGTTTGACCATGATGCATGTACAGTCTAAACCGAGTAAGGTTTCTATTGGGGTATTAGAAAGGTACCCTTGAGCGGACAACTCAAGAGGGAAAGGCACAGAATCGTCGACTGCACCGCTGATCGACAGGTTTTACCGCAAATATGCCTTTAACAAATTTAGGGGGTGATAGTATTGGAAGAGCGCAACTACTCATTATAAGCGTTGCTATAGTATTTGTTTCGCACGAGTGGAATATGATGTTGAATATGCAATTTACAAGAATGAAACAAATTGACATGTATTTTCACGTTCATACAATAAAGTTTACAATGATTGCTCAAAATTACAACAACATTGACGGGAAAGCGGTAAGCGAATGTAATTAAAGAAAAAGAAACAAAAGAAACAAGTCAGTTTCAGATAAAGGCATTAAACAAAAGCAGTAAAAGAAAGCAATAAAGTCACATATAGCATGCAATGGTAAAAGCCTAAAGAATCCCCAGCAGAGTCGCCATGCTGTCGACGCCCCCTTTTTCCTCGCGGAATCGGGTTCACGATATTCGGGAAGACAACTCTTATCCCGTTTGGGAATTGGGTTTTTGGAGTTTGGAGAGTCGCCACCTAATGGTTATAGTGCATTAGGACACTTTTAGAAGAATTAAAGATGCAGACCAGAGTTTTAGGTAAGGGCTTGAAATTATCTCGAGGGGAAGGTGTTAGGCACCCCTCAAGATCCACTAGTGTGGTTCTCGGCCATGCTACAATTGTGACTTGAAGTGCAAATGCGAATAAACTAACAAGTATAACAGGAAGCACAAAAAGGTTAAAAGAAGTGCAATAGAGAAGCAAAAGAGTGCAAGAGAAAGTAGAGTAAACAAAGTCCACAGCAGCACAAGTAAAAGAGAGAGTTTTTAAGTGAGAGTGACTTGTGAACTCAGATTGCGTTCTGTGTTCGTGTGTGTTCAAAGAGAAGGGAGGAGAGTATTTATAGTTTGAAATCAGATAGGGAACAAGGTAAGAAAATAACCATGTATCAATTAGAATCAATCAGTAGCGGAAAATCCCTTTAATTGAGGAATTCAAATTTGAACGGTAAAGGGCAAGAGTTTTTTAAGGAAGGAGATCAAGTAAGCATATTGTGCATAACATACAAATAAGGGGTAAATATATAGGGGTTTTTAATTAAGGAAAGAAAATTTTGAAATACACGGTCAAGTAAAGAAGGCAAGGACAAAGTAAATCAATTAAATCAGGGAATCGGGGATACAAAATTGCCCCTGAACCAAGTCAGAAATAGGGGAATCGAAAGGTTAAAAAGAGTTTTCAAATAAAACAAGGAAAAAAATCAATCATGCTTACACAAAGAAGTCTGAAATTAGTCCCGAATCTATGGTTATTTTAGAGGGACATTCAGCGTGTATAAAGAGCGCACAAACATTAGGCATGCGAGGTTAAACCAATTTAGAGATGAGAACCAGACAAAACGCATAGCAGATAACCTTAGAAGAAACATTCAGAAACCTCAAAAGAAACCAAGATTCCTGACATGCAAGTTCTAGAATGTCATAAAAGGTCACAAAGATATGCAGACATGCACAAACAGAAACAAGAGAAAACCACGAGCGCTAAGACAAAGGTAGGCAAGAACATGATCAGCGGAACTTTAGAAACAAAATTAAAGCATGAGCCTGAACACATATAGCAAAAAGTAAGTCAACAACCTAGTCTAGCATGTGAACACAGAATGTACAAGAATCTCTGTAGAAATCCGGTAAGAAACAAGAGAACAACCTCGAACATAATAGGAAATAAAACAACGAGCATAAACACACATAAGGGGGAGTAAAAGATTCAGAAAACATTTTAGGAGCCATTTTCAGAAAACCCTAAAATTGATTTGAAAAGTTTTGAAAAAGGAAATTTGGGGAAAAAACTCTAAAATGTTACCAACAGCGTAGATCTAGCACAGATCTAAAAGAATAAACGAAAAGGAACCTCGAATAGGCTAGGGCTTCTGAGAACCCTAAAGGACGAGAAAGGCTTGGAAGTCACGAGAACGGATCTGAGTTGATAAGGTCGAATCCAGGCTCAAGAGGCCAAGTTACGCCGGAGCAAGGCCGGAAACGGCCAAAGAATCTCGAATCGACCAAGGTCTGGATGAAGACCCTTGAGGTCTAGCCTCGAATCTTCAGTGAGCATGTGTGTGGGAGCAGTAGGTGGTGAGTAGAGGTCGTCCATGGTTAGATTAGCCATGGATTCCGGTGGTTTGAGGTCGAAGAGGGGGTAGGCGGCTATTAGGGTTTCAGGTGGGTGAGAGCGTTTGAGAGAGACGAGGGATTAGAGGCGGCGGTCTTTGAGAAAATGGGGAGGGTTTGCGGGGTCGTTTAGAATTAAAAATGGTAAGGGGGAGCCTGGGCCGTTGATCAAAATGATCAACGGCTCAGATTAAAAGGGACACGGGCCGGTTCGGGTGATTAGGTGTTGGATCGGGTGGATTAGGAAATTGGGTTAGGGAATTGGGTTCAATTTGGGGCTGAGATTGGGGCCCAATTCCGGTTAAAATTGAAATGCAAAAAGGGCTAACTTTTAAATAGCCACTTTTCCCTTGTTTAATTTATATAAAATAGCAAAATAATTTCTGGAAGTAAATCAAACGTGCTAAAATGATTAATAATACATAATTATCAAATTAAAAATACTGGGGCCAATTTTATAAATATAATTACAATTAAATCTTAAAAGGGGCTAATATTGCAATTATGTGCAATTTAATTTTAAAAAATACTAAATAAATTTGTAAAAAATATGCAAAAATCATCTTAGCCATATTTTGGTGTAAATATGAGAATAAAAAATAGGTTGTCCACCAAAATGATAACTTTGGGAATAATTATTGGATTTATGGTATAAAAATAGGCAATAAATTGGTTTTAAAATCATTAAAAATTTGGTAAAGTACCAAAACTCTTGTGTGTGCTCATATATGCACATATATGTTATTTTGAAAGTATTTTGGGTATATAAAATATTTAGAGAAAAATTGGGTATCAACACTAAGAAAGCAAGATAGGAGTTATAATGAAGAACAAATAACAAAGACTCAACAAACCTAAGGACTTAAGATATCTTCGATCTTGGATTAGGTCCTTGAGGTTGCAGCAGCTTTGTTCTTGAGAGAGGTTGTGGCTAGCACTTGGGAGAGTATTTTCGTTTATGATTTTGCAAGCCTTGGAGAGGAATGTCTTTTGCCTTGCACCAGGTTTATACTACAAAAGACATCACCTTAGTGAGGTCAAATCTTGGTTAGTACATGCCTCTTCTCAATGGGAAGTGATTGTTGCACTGTCTGTTGAACTGTTGCGTGTACAGTTGCAGGCAGTCACTTTCTGCAGTTGCTTTCCAGCTGTACCGTTGACTTATACTTCTGTCAGGGGAACACCAAGGTATCAGGTTCCTAATTTGGTTCCTGTGAATCTAAAATCACACTGACTAGATTATCTTGAGTCGATTAACTTGAATGATTGTACCAAGCATGCTTCAGGTTCTTTATCTGGTTCTCTCATGAAGTAAGTTGTTTTACCTTCCTTGATTGTATTTATACGTGTGTGACATCACTTACAATGATGGAAACAAGGTAGGTAAAAAGCCTTCCATAGAAAGTTGACTGCTGCACTATTCCTCTGCAGTAGCGTGTGCAGGCAGCAACTTTCTTGCTGGAGAGTTGACTTCATACAATCTCCTGGGAACTGATAGGAACCTGTTTCCTCAGCTGTTCCTTCCACTCTGAAGAGTTGAGTTATATCCCACGCTGTATCCCAACCTGGAACTTGTGATATCGAGGTCTTGCAAATGTGTAACATGTTCTTTATCTGGTTCTAGATGGTAAGTTTGTTAGATCATCAAAACATAAAGTAAAGTACCTATGCCCAAGGTACTTGTAACCTATCAATTTCCCCCTTTTTGATGACGAAAAACTTTGAATTAATATTCCCCTGCGAACGAGATCTCCACATATTCCCCCCTACGAATCAACCATATTCCCCATGAGAACCGAACCTAAGGAGCTGATGACAACTGGTTCCTCAAGACTGTTTGGCAAATCATCAAAACTCAAAGTGCCATAACTTATCAATTTCCCCCTTTTGATGAATGACAAACCCAGAATTATTCCCCCTGAGAATCAGATTCCTTACATGCATTAATCAAATCTGGTCCATGCCCAGTTCGTTGAGAACGTTTGTCATCATCAAAACATGACATAGTATAACTTGGATCAATTTCCCCCTTTTTGATGATGACAAACCCGAAATTAATACTCCTCTTGAAAACCAGATTCCTCACATGTTTCCCTGCGGATCAGACCTATAATTAACATATTAGCAGCAACGTTCCCCCTGCGAAGCAGAGCCATCTTTCATGCACAACACAACATATCAATTCGATTCTATTCCTCCCCCATGTTGACACCATACCATATAACTTCCCCCTTTTGGCATCATCGAAAAGAATAACAGAAGAATCACAACCAAAAAGAAGTTCAGCAACATTAACTCAGGCCACTTGGGCAACACAGCATAAACAATAACAAGAACAACAAGTGAATGTCATTGCACAAAATAGAGTGATTGCCCATAGTAGAGTAATTATAATAAAAGCACAGTAGTGTCAACAATACATAATATGACAATTTAAACAACTAATGTACCAATGTCATCAAATATAGGAATCAAAAGAGGAGAAGAATTCAAGGGAATTTGGAAGGAGTGAAAGAGATGAATCACTGGGCAGGAGGAAAAGTAAGGGGCTAAGGCCTTGATCAGCTTGTTCATTCGTTCATTTACTCTTCTTTGATCATTGATCTCTCTCAGTTCCTCCACCTGTTTCCTCAATCTTTCATTCTCACCCTTCAATTTAGCATTCTATTCTGCCGAGGGACTTCGAGGACCCGGTTCTCAACCTATCTGAGTAGGCTGAACCATCAATCAGAGCACCAAGAATCTCCCCAAGATTCTTCTCATCAAGAACAAACTCGGTCCCTTGCACATATATCATCAGAGTATCACATAAAACATAGAAGTTTTTACTTCTTCTTCATATATGTGGGGACTTGGAGGAACAAAGAGGTGATTCTATATTTTGAACTCAACAATGTCAAGAAGTTCCTTCATTTTTTCAGCAATATCAGAGTCAACACTCTGCCTAACAGCACTTTTTGAGACTTCAGAGTCTTCTACCTCTCCAAACCTAATGACTCAACCTTTTTCTTCTGCAAGGAACCAGGTTCCTTACTCACACTACCCTTTTGTTCCTAGATTGTCCATGTATCCCTCTTCTTCTTCTCAATCTGTTCACCCTTGTCATCTGCTGCATCTTTCTCAGCCAACCTCCTTTTTTTTTTATTTCTTTCTCATAGGTAAAGATTTCATTTCATTTTCTCTTCCACAATCACATCAGCAGGTCATACCACTTCATCATCAATCAGCCTACTTTTCATCAATCCTTTTTACCGGATCGGAAGTTCGTTTATACATAGAACTCAAAGAGAAAAAGATCATCATTAAAATGGACTTCATGAGAAGGACTTGAGGGATCAGGTTCCTCATTCAGTCCTCACATTTACCAATCTCTCCATCCTTCAAGGATTCCACAAATCCAGCAACAACTTCAGCCTCACGCTCTAGAATATTAGATCTACCATGTTCCCTTTCAGTTAAACGTCCATCAAAATCTACCAAAGAATTCTTGGGGTTTTGATTCTGATGGAGTTAGGTTTTTGGAAAGTGAGAGAGTTGGGTTCACTTCTGGCATATTTGGAAAGAAGGATTATTTTGAGACAAGGTTGATTTTGGTTTTGAAGAAAAGAATCGGTTTTATTTGGGTGTAAGATAGAGTAGTGCCTTTTTGGGGCAACGGGTCAGTTTAGAAAAGGTTTAACATTTTGGACTCCAAAAGTTAGGAGGAGAGGCAGGAGAAAGGCAGAAAGAAATGGATGACATGACACTTCAGTAGCTTAAAAAGGCATATAAGTATTGAAGAGACTACTAACCTGAGTCACAAGAATCAGGTTCCGTGACGGTTTTGTGAAAATTTTGAGCAAAAAGTCCTAGAAGTGCAATGTCACTCTTACTTGTTTTTGTCCTGAAATTGCCATATGTGTGTACCTGTAACAGTATAGATTTGAGTTAGATGTCGCCGAAAAACACTTTTTAGCATTTTACCTTTCATTCTTAACATAGCCAATCATCAAGGGACCGGGTCCTCTGTTGAGCTTGATCAACCCCAACTTCAGACGATTTCTTTCAAAATGTTCCCTGCTCAGCGCCTTGGTGAAGATGTCTGCTACCTGATCCTTCGTCTTCCAGAACTTTATACAAATCAGAACCTTTTCAACATTGTCCCTTGGGAGTTTGCTTCACTTGTCAATCTAAGAAGAAATTCAGTTCCCCCATCATACTCATTTCTAACTAACTTTCCATGAGTTTTGCAAATTCTTCTCATAAAGAGTCAAATGTTGCTCCAAGGATGATGCCATCAACATAGATCTGCACAATGAGTAGGTTTCTTCCTCGTTTCTTCAGGAAAAGGGTGTTGTCAATTTTCCCTCTTGTAAAGCCATTTTCTAGAAGGAATTTTGACAACCTTTCACACCAAGCACGGGGAGCCTATCTCCTATAACAGTTCTATTAGCAGGTCGTGGAATCAGGTTCCACACACTGTTCCTCTCAATTTGACGGAGCTTTTCTGCATAGCTGCTTAGAACTAGGTTGAATACCAAAGTCTAAGGATGTGATTACATTTTGAAGGGATGTGGACTCTTTTGCTTCTAGTTGGATACTTGAACTTCAGAATTTGACAGACCAGGTTCTTCCATATGTGAATCATCATTGACATCAACAGAATTATGACTTCCACTATTGTGTTCTACATCAGGAGTTCCTAATGCTGCATCTCCATCTCTTTTTTTCAGCTTCAGTGGTAGTAATTGGGGTACCAGGTTCCTCTTGAGAAGTGGAAGAGGATGTGACATTTTCTTCACTTGCCTCCTTCATCTGACTCATCATATCAGCCTTGCCATTTGAAACATCAGATATTTCCCTTAGCACATGCACAACACACTCTGTGCTTTTTGAAGTTTGACTTGAGCAGACCACGAACCAGGTCCTTCTTGACTAATTTGTTCAGCAGCGTGAAACTTGCATAACCCAGCCTTCTGTGCCATAGCTCAGCATTATCACTAACAGCAGTCAAACAGCCAAGATCCCCTTGTCACAGATTTGGGAAATGGCCAGCAAGCTATACTTAAACCCCTTCACGAAGTACGCATTTTCAATAGAGTGGGAAGAGACTTCCCGATCCTTCCAACTCCCAGAATGTATCCCTTCTTGCCATTTTCAAAGGATAAACTCCCTCCTTGCAAGGCCTTTAGTGAAAGAAAATCATTTGTACTTCCAGTCATGAGCTTCGAGCAGTCGCTATCCATGCACCACTGTTGACTGCTCCCTTTCACTGTTCCCTGCACAAGGAAATCAAGGGTTAGACTTAGGAACCCAAACGAGTTTGGGTCCCTTGTGATGAGGAAAGGGGTGAATGAGGGCTCTTTTAGTCCAAGCAGGACCAGGTTCCGTAGCATCAGTTACTTATTCAGCAAAAACTTTGTTTTTCTTTTGAGACATAATTGTGGCCTTACAATTTTCTTTAAAGTGCCCAGTGTTGCCACAGTGAGTGCAAAGCCAATTATCAGGTACAGTAACGTACTTTCTATAAGGGTTGTAGGGAGTCTTTTCCCTTTGGAACCCGATTTTTTGCCTGTTTCCCCCACTGTTGGTGTACATGGCAGTGATAGCATCAAAGGACCAGGTCCACTTGAGTAATTTTTCAAGATCACTCTTCACTCTCCCTAGTTCTTCTTGAAGTTTGTTTTTCTCAAGCTCAGCACACAGACTAGACTTCACTGAATTTAACTCACTTTCAAGCTTAATGTATGCCTCACTTGCAACTTTCTTTCCTTTTTTGAGTGTTCCCAGGCCTACTTTCCATTTTTAGTTCCTCAATTGTTTTCTTTAGGTCTACCACCACTACTAATAAGTCATCTCTCTCATTCTCAATGTTAACAACCTTCTCAGTTAAAACCTCTTTCTCCTTTCTACCACACTCAATGGTCTCTTTTAGATTGACCACAACAACCACTAGATCATCTCTCTCATGTCCTATGTTTGCAATTTTTTCAGTTAAGGCATCTTTTTCTTTCTTCAGACTCTCAATGGTTTCCTCTAAGTCTACAACCCGAACTTCTAGATCTTCTCTCGATTGTTCTGCTTCTCCTAGTTCCACAGTTAGGGCATCTTTATCATTTACAAGACTATGAAAAGCATCAATTAAAAAATTTGCCAAAGACATAAGTTTTTTCTGAGAATAATACCTTAGATTTCTTTGAATATCTAAGAAATTTACCTCATCATCATCATCATCTTCTTCATCCTCGTCAGATTTTGCCATCAATGCAAATAATGAATCATATTCCTTTGCTTCATCTTCTACTGCCATCATGGAGCTGCTTCCTGCATCTGGTTCCTCTTCTGATTCACTGGAGGAGTCTCCCCATGCAGCAAGAGCTTGCTTCACAACATTGTTCGCTGCACTTTTTTGGCTGAATCGTTTGTCAGGAACCGGGTTCTTTTTTGCTACTTTGTCAAAGTTGTGTTTGTAATGCTCTTGTTTCAGAAATGGGCAGTCTTTGATGAAATGCCCTGGTTTTTTGCACTTGTGACAACAATCGTATCCGTTAGTGTTTCTGCTAGAACTACCCTTCTTGGGAGTGCCTCCATTTCTACGAACCATTTCCTGAAATCTTTGTGGTCTATTGGTTGATTGATTTTTCTCGAAGTTTGGTGGAGCAGCCATGTAGATCCTTTCTAGGAGTTAACCTTTTAGAAAGAACTTGCTCTGATACCAATTGTTGGAAGCTAAGCGTCCACCAGACTGTATAGAGAACCAGGTTCTTTATGAGTTTCCACTAAAGATACTAATAAACCAAACTGTATAGCAATTTGGTCCTATATCAGTTCCCACAGTGCTAACTACTGAACCAATATGTAAATGAGACACATGATAAGTTCCTACTTATAGAGAACCAGATTCTCTATAAGCTCCCACTGTAAGCAACAGACTATAAAACCAGCCAGTATAGGGAATCAGGTTCTCTAATTGTTCCACAGTAGCTCGGCAGTAAGTAAAGAACACAGAGGATTTTTACGTGGAAAAATCCCACACAAGGGGATAAAAAAACCACGACCTACACTTGTAGGCTTTCAACTTCACTAACTTGTGAACACCTATTACAAGCCACTTTGTAATGACTCTATTACAAAGGATTCAACTCAACTAACTTGTGGTACTCTCACCACTAGCCACTTTGTGACTCTCTAGTTACAAAGACTTTAACTAACTTGTGATACTCTCACCACAAGCCACTTTGTCACTTCCTAGTAACAAAGACTTTAAACTCAACTAACTTGTAACAACACTATTACAAGCCACTTTGTAATAACTCTTATTACAAAGACTTTAACTTATGACTAAACCTAGTCACAACATAAACTGTAGAGTTTACGGATTTTGGATTTCCTAAAAAACAGCTTCTAAGAAAGCAAGATAGGAGTTACAATGAAGAACAAATAACAAATACTCAACAAACCTAAGGACTTAAGATATCTTCGATCTTGGATCAGGTCCTTGAGGTTGCAGCAGCTTTGTTCTTGAGAGAGGTTGTGGCAAGCACTTGAGAGAGTATTTTCGTTTCTGATTTTGCAAGCCTTGGAGAGGAATGTCTTTTGCCTTGCACCAGGTTTATACTACAAAAGACATCACCTTAGTGATGTCAAATCTTGGTTAGTACATGCCTCTTCTCAATGGGAAGTGACTGCTGCACTGTCTGCTGAACTACTGCGTGTACAGTTGCAGGCAATCACTTTCTGCAGTTGCTTTCCAGCTGTACAGTTGACTTATACTTATGTCAGGGGAACACCAAGGTATCAGGTCCCTAATCTGGTTCCTGTGAATCTAAAAGCACACTGCCCAGATTATCTTGACTCGATTAGCTTGAATGATTGCACCAGGCATGCTTCAGTTCCTTTATCTGGTTCTCTCATGAAGTAAGTTGTTTTACCTTCCTTGATTGTATTTATACGTGTGTGACATCACTTACAATGATGTAAGCAAGGTAGGTAAAAAGCCTTCCATAGAAAGTTGACTGTTGCACTATTCCTCTGCAGTAGCGTGTGCATGCAGCAACTTTCCTACTGGAGAGTTGACTTCATACAATCTCCTCGGGAACTGATAGGAACTATTTCCTCAGCTATTCCTTCCACTCTGAAGAGTTGAGCTATATTCCACGCTGGATCCCAACCTGGAACGTGTGATATCGAGGTCTTGCAAATATGTAACAGGTTCTTTATCTGTTCTGGATGGTAAGTTTGTTAGATCATCAAAACATAAAGTAAAGTACCTATGCCCAAGGTACTTGTAACCTATCAGGTACGCTGCCCCCCCTCGGCTCGAGCTATCCACTCGGGTAAGCCAGGTCTAGAACAATACACCCAGGTTTTAAACCTAGAATAACATAGCCTCTTGCCAGTTCCCTAGTAGGAACGCTTGATTGCATCACGTGCATTTGACTTTGGGCACTCGACACAGGGGTTGGGTCCATCTAGGACAGGTGTATCCGAAATAAAAGGACCATCCTGATGCATCTTACGTGCTACTTGTGCATTTATTTGTCTTCGATTTGCATGTTGACCGGCTTCTAGAAAGGGGAAAGAAAATAAAAAAATGAAAGAAAAAAGAGAAAGAAAAGGAGCGAGAAGTAGGTATTTGAAAAATTCTGAAACTCTGCCGAAATTAGAGGAGAAAGAAAATAAGTCAATATTTTCAAAAAGTCATGTATCCCCGTTCCGTAAAATTGACCGAACTACGCGGGTCTGATTCTCACCGGATGTGAGATACGTAGGCAAACCTCATCGGTTCCGGCCCCAATTTTCAAAAATCTAAAAAAAATTCCTTTAATTCCTACTTTAGAAGTCTTTCTTTAGAAAATCCAGAATAAAAAAAAAGTTTAAAACCAAAAATATTTTCTTTCATTTAAGTAGTCTTTCATTCGAAAAGAAAATCAAATCAAAATCCAAAAAAAATATTTTCTACCTTTTTTAGAAGTCTTTTTTCCAAAAACAAAAATCCAAAAAATATATTTTTCTTTCTTCTTTAGAAGTCTTTCTTTCAAAAATTTCGAAAAAAAAAATTAAAAAAAACAAAAATCAAAAAATTCAAAAATATTTTCATTCTTCTTTCAAACATTGAAAAGAAAATTCAAGATTATAAAATATTTCCTTTTTCTTTAGAAGCATTTCTTTCATAAATTCAAAATAAATTCCAAAAGAATCCAAAAATATTTCCTTTCTTCTTCCTTAGAAGTTTTTCTTTTGAAATTCCAAAAAAAAAAAAAGAGAAAAAAAATCGAAATTCAAAAAAAAAATTCTTTCTTCTTTAGAAGTCTTTCTTTTCAAAAATTTAAAAAAACCAAACAAACAAACATATCGAAATCCAAAAATATTATGTTTCTTCTTTTTAAGTCTTTCTTTTGAAAAAAGTCCAAAATCAAAAAAAAAAGAGTTAGTTTATTTACTTTATTCCTAATCCTCCTGAACTACGTAATGATCTGATTCGCGCGGCGTCGCGATACGTAGGCAATCCCCATCGGATGCGGTCATAGCTGTAGATAACTCGAATAAGAGAGAAAATGATGAAAAGAGGGCACAAGAAAAAGAGAGAAAACAATGCAAAAGAGAGAGCGCAAAGAAAAGAGAGAAAAAATGAAAAAGCGTAAAGAAAAGAAAAAGATATAAAGATCCGGGAGATAACAAAAGCCGGGATGAGACACGCAACCGTTGCAAAGCATGTAGAAAAACGTTTAACTGTCCAAGTGCATTGCATTCCCCCAAAGTGCGATTCCCTATGTGTTAAATGTCTCAAACTAACCGGTTTGTTGTGTATGCTATTGAGAACATGTTCTGTTTTAGGTGGTTGGTTTTGTGGTAACCTGTCTACGCACCCTTACTTCATGAGATCTAAAGGGAGTGTTGAAATGACATCAGAGAGTCACCTACCGATCATCAACCCCTCAGAGGATAGCCCAACAACGGTCATCCCGACCTCTGAGTCGACAACTGCTGAGGAAAACAGAATGCTGCGTCTCCACATGTTGGAAATGTGGGACACTTGGTCTAACGGCAGAGAACCGCCAAGTACAATCCCTGGATTTCCTGAGCTAATTCCCAAGACCGGTGGAACCTCCAACGTCCCTATAACTAATCTGTTCACCCCGTTCGGATACCCTTCTATGTCAACTCATCTCACCGGAACTCCTTCTGAGGTTCGCCCCCTGGCACTGTTCTTGGGAATATCTTCTACAATATTCACCGCACCACCAACCTCTGCTACTGCACAACCATTAGTGCCCAGACCACGTTTTGAGCCACCATCCTTTACTTCTCAAGTACCACAATTTCAACTTGACACGGCTCATGTCACCTCGAACTCTTACCCACAGCACCCTCGGTATGAATCTGCCATGGAACAAGAGAAAACTTTGAAAAACCCCGAGCAAGAAGAGATGACTCGAAAAATGAAAAGCATCGAACAGAGTCTCAAGAACATACAGGGCCTGAGTGGCCAGAAGAGTGTTTCCTATGCTGACCTGTGCATGTTTCCTCATGTTCATCTGCCCATCGGTTTTAAAACACCAATATTCAAGAAGTATGACGGGCATGGAGACCCGATTGCCCATTTGGAAAGATAATGTAATCAGTTAAGAGGAGCGGGCGGAAAGGAAGAACTGTTGATGGCTTACCTCGGAGAGAGCTTAACTGGAATCACATCAGAATGGTATATGGACCAGGACATCTCCCACTGGTATATACGGGATGACTTGGCCCGAGACTTTGTCAGACAATTCCAGTACAATGTGGGCATAGCTCCAGATAGAAACTCTTTGTCCAATCTCAAAAAGAAGTCTTCAGAAAGCTTCCCAAAATACGCTATCGAATGTTGCGAGCAAGCAGCCAGGGTAAAACCCCCAATGGATGAGACCGAGATGGTTAGCGTCTTCCTGCAAGCCCAAGAGGCTGATTATTTCCAGAACATGATGTCTGACATGGGCAAGCCATTTGCAGAAGCCATAAATATTGGGGAGATGGTGGAAAACAGTTTGAAGACGGGTCGCATCATGAGCCAGTCGGCTATAAGAGCCACTTCTCAAGCAATCCAGAGTGGATCAGGGGTGTAGCAAATCGGAAAAAGAAAGAAGAGGTAGTAATGGTGGCCTCAAGCCTGAGAAATCCCCGTCAACCCCGAGGTTACTTTGGTTCCTCTTCCAGCCCCCCGCAACATTACTACCCTCACCAAGATGCGGCATATGCCATGACTCCTCAGCCTTATGCAGTAATGAACGCCTAGCCATATGCTCGGCCGCAACAACATTACAATCAGAATCGAGCTCCACCTCCCAGAAATAACCCTCCTCAACAAGCTCCATATAATCCCCGTCCACCACAAAATAAGTTTCCATATAACGCCTGTACCCGTGAACCACCCAGAAAAACTAATCTCACACCCATCGGTGAATCATATTCCAGCCTCTTCCCAAAATTAGTCCAAATGGGTTTGTTACGGCCCGTACCTCCAAACAGGCAAAACCCAGAAACAACCTCCTACCGACCAGGTACCCAATGCGCTTATCATTCATGGGCGGAAGGGCACGACACTGAAGATTGCTGGACCCTTAAGAGAGCGGTCAAGAACCTGATAGAACAAAAGCGGGTAGTGTTGCAGGATGAGGAGCCCAATGTAACCAATAACCCATTGCCAGCTCACAACAACGGGCCCGTTATTGGGATGATTTATCAGGACAGAGAGTTTGACCCAGCTTTGAAAGCTATCATTGCTATTGCCGATATTGAAAAGAAGCCCAAAGCTGCAGCAAAGCAAGCTAAGGATGATAAGAAGAGGAACTCCACTCCTCAAAACACAGAAAAGGTTATGGAAACCAAGACAGGGGCAGTACCTCCTAAAGATGCCATTCTCTATGTTCCCAGAGCCCCCAGGAAGGAACAGCTTGTGTTGAGTCCTCCCAAAAGGTTTGAGCAAAACAAGGTCACACTGAAGGTAGCAAAGATGTACGTACCAAAGGGGACCTATGTGGCGCGGGGGCCGATAATTTCACCCAGGATGACTGAGCCCGTGGTTATCAGTCGCGCCTCACAAAAGCCCATGAAGGACCCCACTTCCATCCCGTGGAACTACAACAAAGCAGTGGTGACATACAAAGGAAACGAAATCATGGGGGAAGTGAATGAAACAAACCCATCTGGAAAGTACCACAACTTGGAAGAATTGAACAAAACAAAGCAAAAGCGTTTTCCACTTAAAAAGCCAGTCAGTGCTGAGGAGGTAGAGGAATTCTTTCGGAAGATGAAAACCTCAGACTACGCCGTGATTGATCAACTCAGAAAGTCCCTCTCTCAGGTCTCACTTGTGTCCCTGCTGATAAGCTCGAATGAGCATCAGAAAGTGCTGTTAAAGACGCCTAATGAGGCATATGTTTCGGTAGAGACCACGGTTGAACAATTGGAAAGAATGGCGGAACGATTTTTCAAAGTTAACCGAATTTCATTCAGCCAAAATGACTTGCGCCCAGAAGAGGTTGCTCATAACAAAGCTCTTCATTTGACCGTTAAGTGTGAAGGATACTATGTGAAAAGAGTTATGTTGGACGGCGGATCTGGGGTTGACATCTGCCATCTCTCAACCTTACAGAGAATGAAAATTGGGACTGAAAGGACTAGACCCAATAATGTTTGTGTACGTGCTTTTGACGGCGTCAAGAGGGACACAATAGGGGAGATTGATTTGATCCTAACCAACGGCCCTGTGGATTTTGAAGTAACATTTCAGGTTTTGGACATGGACACTTCAAACAATTTTCTCCTAGGAAAGCCTTCGATCCATGCTGCAGGAGCCATACCTTCTACTCTCCACCAAATGGTTAAATTTGAACATGAAGACCAAGAAATCGTGCTCCACGGAGAAGATGAGCATTCAATCTACAGGGACCCGTCAGTTCCCTGTCTGGAGGCTAAAGAAGGTAGTGAGCACATAGTCTACCAAGCTTTTGAGATCGTGGTAGCAGACCGGTGTGAGGAGGGAACCCCGTGTCCTCAACCCTTCTTGTCAAACACGTCAATCATGGTCGCCGGTGAATTGATCAAACACGGCTACAAGCCCGGGAAAGGGCTCGGGGCATCTTTGCTAGCATTACAGAGCCCATCACCCTAACTGCCAATGAGAAATTCTTTGGTGTAGGTTTCCAAGCCACAGAAGCTGACGTAACATGGGCTAATGAACGTAAGAACAATGGGTGGGTCCTGCCTCAGCCAGTCCCGCATCTCTCCAGAACGTTTGTTAAGCCAAGATACATAGAAGAAGAAGATGAGGCCTTTACGGTCGAGAAATTGAGGACATTTGTGGAGCGATGAGGCAAATGTTAGATGAGGCTCATATGGTCCAGCCGGGTGAATGCTCAAGCACTGCTGAGGTGCAATATGTGGGGTCGAATGCCAAGCTTCAAAATTGGAAGGGTAATCCATTCCTAGTTAGGCGGGAATCCCGGTAGTTCAGTCTTGCCATCTTTTCTGCATTCCGAGTTATTTCAGGGTGTAACTCGAATGTTTTTAGTTTATTGTCTTTTAAATTCCAATGTAAGCCCTCCTATCTTCAAATTCAATGAAATGAAATCAATATTTCATCGTCTATGAATCTCTTTCTTTATTCTTTCTTATTTTTGTTATTTTTTCTTATCTCTTTTTTCAGTTCTAATAATGCGGACTTAAATAACATGACATGCTTGCGGACTTCATGTCCAGATCTTAATACACTGTCTAACTGTGAAATAATGAATCAAGAATCAGACTATGATGAAGATGAGGCTTTTAGGGAAATAAATTGAGAACTGGAATAATTTGAGAATAAGCCTAAGCCAAACTTAAATGAAACCGAGCCAGTTAATTTGGGTAGTCCAGAAGAGGTCCAGGAAACCATGATAAGCTTTCACGCTGATGAAAGAACTAGAGATGCATTGGTCCAACTTTTGATCGAATTCAAAGACGTGTTTGCCTGGTCCTATAATGATATGCCAGGACTGAGTGTTGATTTAGTGGTGCACAAATTGCCAACTTACCCCGGTTATCCCCCTGTCCAACAAAAACAGAGAAAGTTTAAAACATGCATCAGTGACAAGATCAAAGAAGAAGTCACCAAACAGTTGAAAGCGGGCATGATCCGAGTGGTCCGATACACCACATGGTTGGCTAATGTGGTCCCAGTGCCAAAGAAAGATGGGAAAACCCGAGTGTGTGTTGATTATTGAGATTTGAACAAAGCAAGCCCCAAGGACAACTTTCCATTACCAAACATCCACATCCTTGTTGACAACTGTGCCAAACATGAGATACAGTCTTTCGTGGATTGTTATGCTGGGTATACGGCTTTCACCACACCTTGGGGTACTTACTGTTATAGGGTCATGCCGTTTGGTTTAAAGAATGCCGGGGCAACTTACATGAGAGCAATGACCGCTATTTTTCATGACATGATGCACCAGGAAATCGAGGTATATGTGGATGATGTGATCGTTAAATCCAGGACGCATGATGACCATGTGCGAGATCTGAGGAAGTTCTTTGAGCGCCTGCGTAAGTATGATTTGAAGTTGAATCCAGCTAAGTGTGCATTTGGCGTGCCGTCTGGGAAACTATTGGGATTTATAGTCAGTCGGAGGGGCATCGAGTTAGATCCAACGAAGATAAAGTCTATCCGGGATTTCCCCCTCCAAAAACCAAGAAAGAAGGGAAGATTGAATAACATCAGCAGGTCCATTGCTCAGCTAACTACCACATGTGAGCCCATATTTAAGCTATTGAAGAAAGATGCGGTGATTAGATGGATAGATGAATGTCAAGAAGCTTTCGACAAAATCAAAGAATATCTATCGAATCCGCCCGTGTTGGTCCCGCTCGAGCCTGGAAGGCCTTTGTTCTTGTACTTGACAGTGTTGGAGGATTCTTTTGGATGTGTTCTCGGGCTACATGATGTGACCGGGAAGAAAGAACAAGCCATATACTATTTGAGCAAGAAGTTCACTAGTTATGAAGCTAAGTACAGTTTGTTGGAAAGAACCTGCTGCGCCCTAACTTGGGTCGCTCAGAATCTTAGGCATTACTTGTTGTCTTATACCACCTATCTCATTACTAGGTTGGATTCTTTGAAATACATATTCCGAAAGCCAATGCCCACCAGGAGGTTAGAAAAATGGCAAATCCTGCTTACCGAGTTTGACATAGTCTATGTCACCGGCACGACAATGAAAGCTCAAGCCTTGGCGGATCACCTAGCTGAGAATCCTGTTGATGATGAATATTAACCCTTGAGTACTTACTTTCCGGACGAGGAGTTAAGTTTGGTTGAGGTAATTCCAGAGGACACCAATGCTTGGAAAATGTTCTTTGATGGAACTGTGAATGCAAAAGGTGTCGGGATTGGGGCAATTTTAATTTCGCCCACTGGTCAGCACTATCCGGCCACAACCCGGCTTCGGTTCTTCTGCACGAACAATACTGCCGAGTATGAAGCTTGCATTATGGGCATGAACATGGCAGTTGACCTGGATATGGAAGAATTGTTAATCATGGGAGATTCTGACCTGATTATTCGACAAGCTCAAGGTGAATGGGAAACTCGAGATATCAAGCTTATTCCATACAGGCAACATGTAGAAGATCTTAACAAACGGTTCAAATCCATCGAGTTCAGGTATATCCCTCGGTTCCACAATGAGTTAGCTGATGCACTAGCCACTTTTCAATGCTGCCGTATCCAGGCAATGTCCACATTGACCCACTGGAAATCCAAATCCGAGAAAAGACATGGTTATTGCAATACAGTTGAAATGGAACCAGATATTGAGCCATGGTATCATGATATCAAAAGATTCTTGAAAACAAAGGAATATCACAAACAAGCTAGTGGAGACCAAAAGAGAACCATTAGAAGGCTCGCCAGTAGTTTCTTCTTGAGCGGAGAAGTCTTGTGTAAAAGAACTCCAGATCTGAATCTTTTAAGATGCGTGGATGCCCAAGAGGCCGGAAGAATCATGAATGAAGTGCACGCAGGAGTATGCGGACCCCATATGAACAGATGCGTCCTTGCAAAGAAAATCCTTCGGGCAGGTTATTACTGGATGACCATGGAAAAGGATTGCTTCAATTTTGTCCGAAAGTGTCATCAGTGTCAGGAACACGATGACCTGGTTCATGCACCGCCTTCAGAATTACATCCTATGTCAGCACCATGGTCGTTCGTTGCTGGGGGTATGGATGTCATTGGGACAATCGAGCCGAAAGATTCAAATGGGCACAGATTCATCTTAGTTGCCATTGATTATTTCACGAAGTGGATTGAAGCAGTCACTCTCAAAGCTGTCACCAAGAAAGCGGTGGTGGATTTTGTCCATTCTAATATTGTCTGTCGCTTTGGTATTCCTACAACTATCATCACCGACAATGCTGCAACTTTGAACAGCCATTTGATGAGGGAGGTATGCAAATAATTTAAGATCACGCATCGGAATTCTCCCCCTTATCGGCCCAAAGCAAATGGTGTTGTTGAGGCGGCAAACAAAAACATCAAAAAGATCCTTAGGAAAATGATTCAAAGTTCAAGACAATGGCATGAAAAGTTGCCTTTTGCATTTTTGGGATATCGCACAACCGTGCGCACATCAATTGGGGCAACACCCTATCTATTGGTTTTGTGGCACTGAAGCTGTAATACCTACAAAAGTTGAAATTTCATCTCATCGAATCATCGTTGAAGCTGAGATTGAGGACAATGAATGGGTCAAGACTCGTCTAGAATAGTTAACCCTGATTGATGAAAAGTGGATGGCTGCTGTTTGCCAAGGGCAGTTGTATCAACAAAGAATGGCCCGCACCTACAACAAGAAAGTGCGGCCCAGAAACTTTGAAGTGGGGCAACTTGTTTTGAGGCGTATTCTCCCACATCATAAGGAAGCCAAAGGAAAATTCGCTCCAAATTGGAAAGGTCCGTCCATTATAAGGAAATTGTTACCAAAAGGGGCATTGTACTTGGGAGATATTGAAGGAAATGACCCCGAAATAGCTGTCAATGCGGACGCGGTCAAAAGGTATTACGTTTAACCCTTCTGCGGTGCTAATATTCTCCGATTGGGATGACGAAGGCTTTCATTCTCGCTACCCAAACACTATCAACCCTTTGCAAACCCTTTGAGCCAGTTACCTTTCTTTGACTACCCTCTTTGGTACCCGAAAGTGCTGTTAAAAAAAAACAAAAAAAATCAAATCAAAAACAAAGTTCCCTGAACTACGTTCGACTTGATTCAGAAAGGATACGTAGGCAGCCTCTTTCAGGGGGTTCAGTCACACCAAAACAAAAATCCACATTTCCCCAAAAGTTGAAACTGTGGCAGAAGTTATAATGGTTCGGTGATGGTTCGCTTGAAAGGTTCCAAAGTTGTAATTCAATCCAAACTATTTTTACCCCAAATCCTGTTCAAGTCCTTCCGATCAATCGGTAAAGATGTCCAAAATTGGAGGATATGGTTACTTGGATCTGATACAATCAAATGAGATAAATAAATAAGAGAGTCTTATTAGTGAAAACCCACACGGGCACCATAGGGCGATGGTAAGCAGAGAAATTAAAAATGAGAGAGTCTTGTTAGTGAAAACTAGCAAAGAGCACTATAAGACGACGGTGAGAGAGAAATAAGAGAGGTCAGTTAGTGAAAACCTGCAAAGGGCGCCACTAATCGAAAAAAGGATCCCTTACAACTATCGGTACTTATAAAGTCCTGGCAAGGTTTCTCAGTTTTGAGATATGGGTTATGATGGGTTTATGAGAGTTGGATGATTTGCACAGATCGGGTATTAGTCCAAGAAGCATGTCATGTCTATTGAAGTCTGCATGCACTCCAGATAAGTCCTTCTTTCCTTTCCCCGAAAGGGACACTTCTCGTTTAAATTCATTATCTTATCCTTTGTTTACTTTTCTTTGAATCCCTTTCGGTCTAATTCTCCTCCGAAACTAATACAAAGAAAAGATGGCAAGATTGGTCTTACAGGGTTTTGTTTGACAAAAGCTAATATTCAAGAAAGTACCCAGCCTCAGCAGGTGCATCAAGTCGGCCTCGACTGGCCATGATGGCCGATGCTCCAGAGTCAAAAACTCTTGAAAAGAAAGGAAATCAAAGTCAAGTGCCCATAAAGTCAAAATAATATGGAAAAAGGCCAAGCCTCACACGGGTTAATATCATGTGGAATTCAGGAAAAGTCAAGATCCACGGGTTTAGAAATGAAACCAATTTCCAGAGAGCCAGCAAGCAATGGAGATTTTTATTGAAAGAGCTGGGCCAAGATCAAGCGCCTGAAACGCTCAAGGCCACAAAACTAACCACCATTTCAAACTAACAAATTGTTCTTTGTTTGAAAAAAAAAAGAAAAAAAAAAGAAAGGGAAATAGGTGCAATCCAAAAGCAAGAAGCAGGTGCAACAAAAGGAAACCGCGCAGAGATTAAAATAGCTCTGCAGCAATAATCAATCAAAAAGGGAAGTCTCCTCCAAATTCTTTCCTGCATTTTTATTCATTTTCTTAGATAAAAAATGTTAAAAATGAAATGAAAAGAAGAAAAAGAAAAATTCAAAATCATGGTAGCATAGGGTCTCCAATCTCTAGCTACGTCTTTTCCAACATAGGGTCCCACTCCCTAGTTGATTCCGGCATAACCCGATGACTCTTCAGGCAGAAAATTTTATTCGTTTGCTTATTTTGGTGCCTGAGAAGGTTTTTACCTTGAGGCACAAGTTTCGTGGCGACCAAAAAAAGAAGTCTCGATCCAGAATAAAAGAAAAAGAATAAAAGAAAAGAAGTGAACCGAAAGTGCAGAGGCGAAAAAAGATGTGGACTGTTCAAGACATGATTGAAGTCGCAAGCCTTGCAAGTCCCCATTTTTGTTTCAAAAACTGAAGAAGAATGAACTAGCACCTGCAGCTAACAAGCATCAAGATTCAGATCAGAGTCCGCATCCACTCAAGACTCAAGATCAAGCTCCAGAAGGTTTATAGATAGAAATCTTGTAACTCATAGCTGATAGGCTTAGCTAGTTTAGCGTTTCATTTCGACTTTGGTGTAATAAGGAGCTCAGCAACCAGAAACAGCAGCAACAGCAGTGAAATCACAGTTTCTCGGCAGTCCCAGCTACCAAAACTTTCAGAACTACACTGACCTGATTCCTTTATAGCCAAGGATATGTAGGCAACCTCCGAAGCAAGGTTCGATCAGACTTTTCCCCAAAAATGCTTCACAGGGAGTATTCCAGACGGGCAAAAATCGCTCATAATTGCTCATTTTATCTTTTCCCGAAAACTCTTCGTGTTTCTGAGCAAAGAGGGGCAGCTGTGAGCATGTGATTTTTTCCCTATTAGAATTACTCCTACAAAATTAAAGAAAATAGATTTTTTCAAATTGTTTTCAATTTTTATAGGATTTTGTAGGATTTTTATTAATTGTTTGCATTTTTTTGCACGTTTAATTTTGATAAAATCATGAAAATGCCCAAAAAAATGTCAAAATACCATGCATTGCATATTAGATTTTATGTTTACGTTTTAGGATTAATTGGTTAATTAATTTCATTATCAAAATAAAATCACAAAAAATACCGTTCATTTTTCTACATTTTTAGTTTTAATTCCCTCTTTATTAATCTAGGATTAATTAATTGGTAGATAACACAAATAGATGATTAGCTTAATTTTATAATTTGGGATAATTTAGGATTAAAATTAGGATTTAATTAATTAAGTTAGATTTTTTTTTATTAAAGAAAAAAAGCAAAGAAAAAGAAAGAAAAAAAAAGCAAATAAAAGAAAACAAAAGAGGGGCTGGTATTTCAATTTTGGGCCACCCAGAGACCAAAATCTGGTGGTCCAATTCCCTTTTACCCGTTTAAACCACCAAGCCCAAAGACTAGTCCACCCAGTCCGTTTCCCACTAATCTAAAACGACGAAGTTTCCCCGTCTTTCAATCACAGTCGTTGGATTCTTTTGATCAAACGGCTCGGAACTGATCACCCATTCCCCTTAAAATTGTCCGAACCCCCCCCCCCCTAAAAAAAAACCCCTAGAGACGACCCCTCATTTCCCCCCTCCACCTCTCATCTCTTTCTCTTTGAACCTCAGCCCACAGCCGTCGCCGGAAATCGCTCTACGGCGGCAGCGCGCCTCCAATCGACCCCAATTTCACACCATATAATCCCCAGCTCCCCGTAATCAACGCCCTACCATTAATTTCTCAAGAACCCCAACAGATTTCCTCAAATTTCGAATCTAGAAATTCCAGAGAAAACCTAATTTTTTCCTTTTCTGATTTTTGCGCGATTTCAACTCGTTTTGACCTAGAACTGACGTTAATCGATTGCTTCCAACGAGAGCAATCAATTGACATGAGTTTTAGTTCATTTCGAAGTCATCGATTTTTTACCAACTCACCACCGACCGGCCAAACTTTATCGTCTTCGTCGTTCGTTGGCTTGCCTCGTTCGTCGTCACATTCATGGCCAAAATCATTATATTTTCCTCCTCATATCTCTTTGTTTCTGTTACTTCATTTTTTGTCATTTAGGTGTTAATCTTGTTTGTTTTGTTTGTCGATTCGTTTAATTTCAGTAAAATAGGCTTATTTAGCTAATTGCATTGATTAAGTGTAGTTACATGCGCTTAGGTTAATTAAATCAGTCCTGTTCAACTTGGTAGATTAATTAATGGATTGCTTCTGTTTCAGATTGTTTTGGTTTGGTTTATCTCTGATTAATTGTAATCGATTGAGTTTGAATACCAATTAGAATTAAAAGGGGTTGGAAGGGTAATTTTGAAATCCTTAAAAGTGTAATTGGAAAACCAAAATGAGGGACTCTAATGCTAAAATTCCCTATTGATTCTAGAAGGTTCTAGAAGAGTTTAATGGTTAGTTAAAGATCAGAATTTAGGGTATTTGCAATAATCAGTACTTGAAAGGGTAAAATTAGATTGATAAATGAGGAAAATATCAGAATGTTCTAGTATGGGACATCTGTACCCATTCTTAGCATGTAAATGCTGAAATTGGATGGGAAAAAGGACAGACAGGTGTCAAAAGATGTTGTACTATCTGACATTTAAGAAATTAGGGTAGAGTATTTTATTTTTTTATGCTATCTTTGTGCATTCTATATAAAGAATAGGCATTCACTCATTCACACACACATCATCATCAGCATAGGCAACATAAACAAAGGGCATCTCTGAAATACAAAGAATTCTGGGAAAAGGGCTAGATTTTCACATTGATTTTCCTTCCTTTTTCTGAGTTTTCAAGGGGATTTGAAAACAGAAATAGCTCCCTGGTTCATTAATTCATCATATCTGCTGTAAAGTTGGTTTAGTCAAATATTCTGGGAGTTTTGGTTGCTGCTCTGTTGCTCCTGCTATATTCTCGCTGCTGTCTCTTCCAGCTTTTATTCATCTTTTTCTTCCCTTTTCTTTGTTGATAGTAAGGTATGTACTGATAGCTTTTTCCTGATAATAAAGTTGGTACTTGAATGTTACATGGCTTTGTGATTTCAGCTGTCTGTTCACTTAATGTATACTGGATGCTTTCTGCTTTCATGTTTGATTATGAGTTTAAGTTTGATTTAAAGCATCAGAATGTCTCAAACCTTAATGAAATAGGAAACAGTGCATTAAAATCAGTTCTCTCTTTTAGCCTTTGACTGTCAAAGCATACTCGAAGTTCTGAAAATTCCCTAAATGTTTGAGACTTCAGAAGTTTGGCAGCATTTTCTTTTATGTAAAGCCCTCCCCTTTTGAAATCACTTTGTTTTGGTATTGTTGGCATTTGGTAATGCAGGAGTTTGTGAGTGCTTGGCACGAGGCTCAAATTTACAAATCTAGCCCTTTTCCCAGAACTCTTTCTAGACCTTCTATGCAATACAAATAATTTTTTTTAAGTTTAGCCTTCTGTCAAAATTATATTAAGTAATCACTAGTTTCCTTTACATAATGTTGGATCCAATCCACCTTGGCCCAATTTGTCAAAAATGGTTCATTAACTTGTAGTGATATCATTGACTCCAAGCGAAAACATATTTAGATCTTATGTCTGTCGCGCCCCCTTTTTCTCGTGAAATCGGGTTTATGACATTTGGGAAGACAACTCGTTCCCTTTTGGGAATTGAGTTTTGAATTGAAGAGTCGCCACCTAATGATTAAAGTGCATTAGGACACTAAGAAGGGTTTGATTTAAGTAACCGGAGATTGGGTAAGGGCTTGAAATTATCCCGAGGGGAAGGTGTTAGGCACCCCTCAGGATCCACTAGTGTGGTTCCCGGCCAAACTATTGTTGTGACTTAAGTGGATGTGTCAAAGTTCCCTAAGAGCCTCGAAAAGGACTCCGGGCAATGCTCACACCCAAATGCATCACCAGATTAAGACAGTGTGCAGTGTGGAAGGGCCATCCTTCAGGTGTCCAAGTTCAGAGGGAACTCAAGGTCCCAAGGCAAGGCTCACGAGAGGGGAGCAGAACTTAAGGACTAAGAGAGAGTGCAAGTGCAGAAGCAGAATTCTGAAAGGGAAAAGGGAAACAACTTAAATCAGTACACATAAGGGTATAGGGGAATGGGGGAGTTGCAAGAGGCAAAAAGGCAGGCTGATGGGCATACCCAGCAATGAGAGATGCTGGCACACCCTTAGGCCTGTTTAGAACATATTGTTTAGAGGTTAAGACCCGCATGGATCAAACTTAATTCATGGACAACAACTTACATTGCCATGCTTTAAGTCATAACTCAAAACACATAGGGGTGATAGGGGAATGGGGGTTTATAACAAACAAACAGAAGGAAATCAGCATGCCAATTTAAGTGCTAAGATATACAAAAACAACAAGCAAACATGGACACACAAGCAGTAAATACACATTGTTGTAGTTCTAAAAATTAAATCCGGACATACCAGTTTCAGAGAAACAAATAAAGAAAAAGCAGTAGGTCTTGTGAACGGGCCACAGTGCAGACAAGAAGAGAACATTATTGTGTGTGAGTATGAGTTCAGAAGGATTCTGAATTCTCCTGAATTTGTGAAAGAGTCGTGCCTTTATAGTGTGAAAACAAGGCAGAAATAAGGTAAGAAAACAGTTAAGGAACTGAACCAGGCAGAAATAAGGTAAGAAAACAGTTAAGGAACCGAATATCAATTAAGAATCAATCACACAAGACTTCCATTAATTAAGGAACTCAGATTCAAACGGGAAAACTATTTAAGGGAAGAAATCAAATAAACATCTTGTACAAAGCATGCAGTTAGGGGCAGATACATAAAAGTTATTTAAGGACAGAATTTTGAAGTACACGGTTGTACAAATAAGGTAAAAAAATCAGTAAATAGCCAGTAAATCAAAGGTCATGGATCTTGTAATCACTGGTCCATGAATGAACCAAGTCAGAAAAGTTAAGGAAAGTCAAATAACTTAAATCGAGTCATAGGGAAATCAGCAAACAAGGAAAGAAATCAATCAAACCTATACAGAAGGAAGTCTGAAAACCATTTTAGCGGGGAAGTTCAGCGCATATAAAGAGCATACAAACATGTTAAGAATTTCGTGTCAATGCAAAAATCAGTATATAATAGACTATAGGAGCATGGTAGTCACATAGGTTAGCAATGTAGAAGAGTAGTAGCATCTAGTAGCATACAAAAGATCCAGTGTAAAAGACCTTAGAAAAGTTTTAGTGGAAAATCAGAATTTCTTAAAGAGACAGAGGTTGAGACAAAGAATTTCGAGACTCAGTTGAGAAACAAGTTCAGAACCTCGAAATAGTTAGGGTTTCTGAAATCAGACAGCTTTAAAGATGAAGAACAAACATATGACATAGCCAATGTTCTCAAACTCAGATGAACCCCTAAATTTTAGGGTTTTACCATCAATCGAGTGCCGAGATGAGAGGGCAAGTAATTAAGAAAGCAAAAGATACTAGTCGAAACAAGTTCAAAGGTCTCATAAAGGAACTGGGACCTTCGACATGCTTTTTTCAATAACAGAAACTCATGAGAAACAAAGTAAAAGAGTAACATGCGACCCATGGTAGAAGAATTGGTAGAAGAAGCAAATAAGAACATGGTAGGAGAAATTTTAACAAGGGCACAGTAGGAGCAATATAATAGAAAAATATGGTAGAAGAGATATATAATAGCATGGTTGAAGAGATTTAACAAGATCATAGTAGAAAAACACACAAGAGAAGAAGAAAATCAGAGAAACACACAAGAAAATCAGAGAAGCATAACTCAAAACCCTAAATCGAAGAACAAAGGTTTAGAAAGTATAACTTTTGAAAAAAATATCAGAAAATCGTTTATAAGCTTAGGGAAAGCATAGATCTGGAACAGATCTAAAGAGATCAGAAAAACCTCAAAGCTAGGGTTTTCAGAGGAACCCAAACGGTGAGAAAGGCTTGGATCTAAACAGGAGGAGTTGAGGCCAGGCTCGAACAGACACGGCTTGCCGGAGCAAGGCCGGAGATGGCCGTGGAACTTGAATCGACAAAAGTCTGGACCAAACTCTTCGTGGTCGAGTCATGAAGCTTCAGTAACCAAACGTGAGGAGCCATAGGTGGCTTGGTGGGTGGTGAAACCACCATGGATTTAGGTCAGAAGATGACCGGAAAAGATGAATGGAACTCATCGGAGAGGAGGGGAAGGGGGGAAGGTTCTACAGAGAACCAGAGGTTAGAGGGATAGAGACGAGTGAGGCAAATGAGGGGTTTGGGGGGGTGGGGGTCGTTTGGCTTAATTAGGTAAGCATAGATCTAGACCGTTGATCAAAAATGATCAACGACCAGGATTTGATCCGAGCTGGGTCGGGTAGATTTAGGATTGGGCTTGGGTATTGGGTTGGTTCAATTTGGGCTGGGTATAATTAAGCCAAATTAAGAGGCCAAATGTGGCTATAAATTAAATAGCCCCTTTTTCCCTATTTATTTTATAAAAATAGCAAATTAAATTTTGGAAATAAATTAAAAGTACTAAAAATGGTTTATAACATATAAATATTAAATTATAATACTGGAATCAATTTTGTAAGTATAAAATGCAATTAAATCTTAAAATAGGCTAATGTTGCAATTATATGCAATTTAGCTTTAAAAATACTAAATAGATTTGTAAAAATATACCAAAATTATGTTAGCTACATTTTAGTATAAATATAAAATTCCAATAACTAAATTACCAAAAAAAATAACAATTTTGAAAATAATCATTGGGCTTTTATGGATGAAAAAGGGAAATAAATCAGTTTAAAACCTTAAAAATTTTGGGAAAAATAATAAAATGCTGGACATTCTTATACATACATATACATGCTATTTTGAAGATATTATGCATATAAAAAATAATAGACAGGGAAAAATTGGGTATCAACAGCTGCCCCTCTTTACCCGGGAAGGATGAAAGAGTTGTCGGGTAAAGACATGTTGACCAATTTTGACCGAATGAAATGTTTTGAAGAAATTTGGCCGTGCCTTGGCTTATGAGCTGCCTACATATCCCTGGTCTTACAGGAATCAGGCTCTATGTAGTTCGCGATCCGTCGGCGAAATATGCCGGTGGAGACCTTTCAAGAACGGATGCAATATTCAAGTTGGGATGAATGGTTAAGGTCTGATAGGGCTGCGGGAACTGGAGCGGAATTCCTCCTGCCGAGATGGCTGTTGCTCGCCGGTTTACCTGCAAATGAGCCATACAAGCATATATTGTGAGTAAATTTAAACATGATGCAAGTTCCTGTCGGACCATGAATGTTGTCTTTGAACGGTTAGGATGACGTCTTCAGACCATGACGTCCTGGGCCATGAAGCGTATAATAAAGGATTCGCAGGCTATGAGATGATGTTCTCGGGCTATGAGAATGATGCCTCCGAACCATGATGCCTTTGAATAATGATATGCAAAAGATTAAAGGGATCCTCAAGCCATGGCATGGTGTTCTCGGGCTATGCAAATAGTGCCTCCGAACGATGACACCCTCAGATAATTTGGCGATCTTTCAGCCCATGAAATGCAGTATTTGGCGATATTTCAGCCCATGATATACGATAGCTGGCGATCTTTCAGCCATGCAGGATGTAGATAAAGTGGCGATCTTTCAGCCATGCAAATGTAAATAAAGTGGCGATCTTTCAGTCATGCAAGTGTAAATGAAGCGGCGATCTTTTAGCCATGCAAGTGCAGATGGAGATAGTGCTTAGTCTTGGAAGGCAGAATAGTAGCCTTATGCAATGCAGGAAATGCAGATGGAGACAGTGCTTAGTCTCGGAAGGCAGAATAGTAGCCTTATGCAATGTAGGAGATGCAGATGGAGACAGTGCTTAGTCTCGGAAGGCAAAATAATAGCCTTATGCAATGCAGGAGATGCAGATGGAGACAGTGCTTAGTCTCGGAAGGCAAAATGGTAGCCTTATGCAATGCAGGAAATGCAGATGGAGACAGTGCTTAGTCTCGGAAGGCAGAATAGTAGCCTTATGCAAGAGATAAATGGTAATAGAGTTTTCTTAGCTGATTGCGATATTGTGGTTGCTGGGGATATTGTATGCCGATAGAAATTATGAATAGGTGCGATGGTTCTGAGAGTTGTGTTTCTGAACAATATGAGTGTATAATATGTTTGATGATTTTGCGACTCGGGTGCCTTCATCCAAAGAAAAATCGTGAGTTTTGTAAAGGGGAAAGGTTAGTTCGTATCCCCGCTGACTTTGCTTGACCTGCTCGGCTCTGTCTCAGTGATATCGGTTTGTATCATTGGGGTAGCATTGCTAAACAAATCGATTTCGATAATAAACATGCATGAGTTTGTAAAAAGATATGACATAAGTATATAGTTAAGAAATAGCTTTTTAGATGAACCGACGACTGTGACGTGGTTCAGGACAATGCCACCTCTCCTGCTACAGAATTGTGAGAGCCCTTCCCAAAATTCTGCCCCAGTTTAATGGGTTGACTTTTCTGACTGCTGCTCGCGATGATCGGCTGAAATTACTTCTGAATTTTGAGGGTCCTCCTCAAAATTCTGCCCTAGTTTCCAATTTCGGGGGAAATGAAAATTTTATTGAATTGTGACCAAACCCATAAGGCTGCCTACGTATACCCTCTTAAACGGGAATCAGGTCAGACGTAGTTCAAATTACATCATATAGGAAAATATAAGATTACACATAGTAGCACTTGACTGCATCTGAATTGATCGGTTTTGGCCAAACTTCTTCGTCCATTTCTGCAAGTATGAGGGCTCCTCCTGTTAGAACCCGGTGAACCATGTATGGACCCTGCCAGTTAGAAGAGAATTTCCCTTTGGCTTCATCTTGATGCGGGAAAATTTTCTTTAACACCAGCTGCCTCGGTGTGAACTGTCTCGGCTTGACTCTCTTGTTGAAGGCTCTGGACATTCTGTTCTGATAAAGTTGACCGTGGCAAACTGCATTCATTCTCTTCCCATATATAAGAGCTAGCTGCTCGTAACGACTTTTCACCCACTCTGCATCGTCGAGTTCTGCTTCCTGTATGATCCTTAAGGAGGGAATTTCCACCTCGACGGGAATGACTGCCTCCGTACCATAAACCAGCATATAGGGGGTTGCCCCGGTTGATGTGCGGACTGTGGTGCGATACCCCAATAAAGCAAATGATAGCATCTCATGCCACTGCTTATGCTTTTCTATCATTTTTCTTAGTATTTTCTTAATATTCTTGTTGGCCGCCTCTACGGCTCCGTTCATCTGAGGTCCGTAGGTTGTAGAATTCTTGTGTTTGATCTTGAAGGTTTCACACATGGCCTTCATCAGGTCACTGTTGAGGTTGGAGCCATTATCAGTGATGATTGACTCTGGAATCCCGAATCGACAAACGATACGGTCGCGGACAAAGTTTGCCACGACCTTCTTGGTTACTGCTTTGTAAGATGCTGCTTCGACCCATTTGGTGAAATAATCAATTGCCACTAGGATAAACCTGTGTCTGTTTGATGCGGCAGGTTCGATTGGTCCGATAACATCCATTCTCCAGGCGGCGAACGGCCATGGTAAGCTTATTGCTTTAAGCTCGTTTGGGGGTACTTTGATCATGTCTGCATGTATCTAACAGCGATGGCATTTCCGGACATACTGGATGCAGTCTGTTTCCATAGTCATCCAAAAGTACCAGCCCAGAGTATCTTCTTTGCTAAAACAAAATCGTTCATATGTGGACCGCAGGTCCCGGCATGCATTTCCTCTAACAGCCTGGATGCTTCTTTTGCGTCGACACACCTTAATAATCCCAAATCAGGAGTCCTCCTATATAGGGTTCCTCCGCTGTGAAAGAAATTACTGGACAACCTTCGAAGTGTGCGCTTCTGAGTAGTGTTTGCAAGTTCCGGGTATTCTCCTTTTGCCAAATATTCCTTCATGTCATGAAACCAAGGTTTTCCATCTGCTTCTTCTTCGATATGAACACAGTAAGCTGGTTGATCATGGATCTTTACTGGAATGGGATCAATGAAGTTTTTGTCCGGATGTTGTATCATAGATGAAAGGGTAGACAATGCATCGGCAAACTCATTCTGGACTCTGGGAACATGCTGGAAGTCTGTCTTTGTGAACCTCTTTCTCAACTCCTGTACATGATGCAGATAAGGGAGTATCTTGGAGTTCTTGGTTGCCCATTCTTCTCGAACCTGATGTATAAGCAAATCTGAATCTCCAATTACTAGCAATTCTTGAATGTTCATGTCAATAGCCATCTTGAGCCCTAGGATGCAGGCTTCATACTCGGCCATATTGTTGGTGCACGGGAACCTGAGTATGGCAGACACCGGATAATTCTAACCGGTTTCTGATACTAGGACTGCTCCTATGCCAACTCCTTTGAAATTTGCTGCTCCGTCGAAAAACATTCTCCAACCATCATAGGATTCTGCAATGTCTTCTCCTATGAATAATACCTCTTCGTCAGGAAAATACATCTTCAGGGGTTCGTATTCTCCATCCACGGGGTTTTCGGCCAAGTGAACTGCTAGTGCTTGTCCCTTGACTGCTTTCTGAGTTACGTAGACAATGTCGAATTCACTCAACAAGATTTGCCACTTGGCTAGCTTGCCGGTGGGCATGGGCTTCTGAAAGATGTATTTCAAAGGATCCATCCTTGATATGAGGTATGTAGTATAGGCACAGAAGTAGTGCCTCAGCTTCTGAGCCACCCAAGTTAGAGCGCAACAGGTGCGTTCTAGCAGAGAATACCGGGCCTCGTACGGAGTGAACTTCTTGCTGAGATAATAGATGGCCTGTTCTTTCTTTCCTGTTTCATCATGCTTCCCCAGAACGCAACCGAAGGCACCATCTAACACTGCGATCTAGAGTAATAGAGGTCTACCTGGTTCAGGCGGGACTAAGACTGGTGGTGTTGACAAGTATTACTTGATTCTGTCGAAAGCTTTCTGGCAGTCATCAGTCCATTCGGTGGCGGCCTCCTTCTTCAACATCTTGAAGATTGGCTCGCAGATAACTGTAGATTGTACTATGAACCGGCTGATGTAGTTCAGTCTCCCCAAGAAACTCATTACGTCCTTCTTGTTCTTTGGCGGTGGCACTTCTTGAATGGCTTTGATCTTTGATGGATCCAGTTCTATTTCCCGGCGACTCAATATAAACCCAAGCAATTTTCCAGCTGGAACCCCAAATGCACACTTCGCGGGATTCAGCTTTAGGTTGTACCTTCGCAGTCTATTGAAGAATTTCCTCAAATCTTCTATGTGATCAATGGCCTTCTTTGACTTAATTATGATGTCGTCCACGTACACCTCGATCTCCTTGTGTATCATATCGTGAAAAATGGTAGTCATGGCCCTCATGTAAGTGGCCCCTGCGTTCTTATGTCCAAACGACATCATCTTGTAGCAGTACATTCCCCATGGCGTAATGAAAGCCGTTTTCTCAGCATCTTCTTCATCCATCCAGATCTGATGATACCCAACGAAATAATCTACAAATGATTGCAACTCGTGTTTGGCGCAATTATCAATCAGGATGTGTATGTTCGGCAAGGGGAAATCATCTTTCGGACTGGCCCGGTTAAGATCCCGATAGTCGACACAGACTCTGACCTTCCCGTCTTTCTTTGGCACTGGCACAACGTTGGCTAACCATGTTGGATATTCCACTACCCTGAGGACTTTAGCTTTGACCTGCTTGGTGACTTCTTCCTTGATTTTCAAACTCATATCTGGCTTGAATTTTCTGAGCTTCTGCTTTACCAATGGACATGTCGGATCAGTTGGTAGTTTGTGTGCCACAATAGATGTACTCAGACCAGTCATGTCATCGTACGACCAGGCGAATATGTCCTGATATTCTCTTAGAAACTCTGTGTATTCCTTCTTTTCTGACGGTGATAAGTGAACGCTGATTCGTGTTTCTTTGATGTTTTCTGCATCTCCCAAGTTAACAATCTCGATCTCGTCCAAGTTGGACTTTGGCCTATTTTTAAATTCTCGACTTCCTTAACAATCTCTTCCGGTATATCATCTTCCTCTGAGTCTATGTCTGTTTGTTTCATTGGCTCATCAAGATAAGTAATAGTAATGCTGTAAAAATAAAGTAATGAGAGAAAATAATAAGAGTAAGATTTATAAGAAAACCGAAATGCTTTGATAAATTCCATAACTGTTTTTGAACATCGGAGCTCTTTCTTGCAAAATTTAAAATGCGAAAGGAAAGTCAACTAGTAAAATAAAAGAAAATAGAGCATGACGCTTGTTAAGCACAAGCTAATTTCCCCAATAGTGGACCTTTGGGATCCGTCGAAAGCTTTGACGTTGATGGCCCCGTCCTTGATCTCATGCAGCCCCTTTCCTAATGTCCTAAGTGTTACCAACGGACAAATTTTGAGGCTGGACCCTCCATCAATCAGGATTCTTTTGATAAAATAATCTTCGCACTGCACGGTGATGTGCAATGCCTTGTTGTGACTCAACCCCTCTGGCGGCAGCTCATCTTCGTGAAAAGTGATCTTGTGACTTTCCAATACTTGGCCTACCATGTTAGCCATCTCTCCACCGGTGATGTTACTTAGTACATATGCCTTACTCAGCACTCTTAGCAAGGCATTCTTGTGTGCATCGGAACTTTGTAGCAAAGCAAGGATAGAAATATGTGTCGGTGTTTTGTTCAGTTGATCAATGACTTAGTATTCTTTGGCTTGTATCTTTCCCAGAGATCGCCGGGCCCAGTTTCAGTGATGGTTGACCGACTAGAGGCCTGTTTGCTTGACTCAGCCAAATGCTCCAGGGTATAAACCCTACTGGTTCTTGTCATACCCCGTGCCGCAACGGTTTCCCCGAACTTGACCTTCCTTTTTCTTCTTGCCTCGGCTGTGTAGTCCCATGGTATAGCCTTTGTATGGAACGGTGTTACTGCCGACATTGCCACTGGAATTGGCGTGGCTATCTTTACTCCGAACGGAGCCTGCACCTTGGGGGGTAAAACTGCAATCTCGAATGGTGTATGTGCCTTTGCTGGAGACACGAATTCAACCTCAATTGGTGTTGGCGTCTTTGCAGATAGTTCAAACTCAAGTGGCATGGATATATTTACCTCGGCGTCCCCAGAAGTCTGAATCTGGACCACAATCGGATTAAGGGTGACTACTGGTTTCTTTGGATCGTCGCCTTCTGTGATTAAACCGATTGATCCCTTGGGGTCCCAATCATCCTCTATTTCAATCATGTGAACACCTCCAGCCTTGTGATCTGGCAGAGGGTTATTGCGGACATTCGGAGCAGGCTCCTTTGCTACAATGATCTTGTTATCAATCAAAGTCTGGATCTTATCTTTCAGAGAGCGGCATTCATCAATGGTATGTCTTTTCATGCCAGAATGGTATGCACAGGATTTATTTGTATTGACCCACTGAGAAGGGTTTTTGGGGGTTATAGCAGGGATAGGGGTGACATAACCAGCAACTTTGAGCCTTTCGTACAGCTGGTCAATTGGTTCGGCAATGGCGGTATACTGTTTGGGAGGCCTGCGGTCAAAATTTGGTCGAGGTCTAGGGAAGTTTTGACGTGGGGGAGGTGATTGATAGTGGGATGGTTGGGTGTTGTAGGCTTGGTAAACATGTGCTGGTTGGGAGTATTTGGGTGAAGTGGGATGATATGCGGGAGGTGGGGATGACTGATAAGTGGGTGGTGGAGTATGGTAAGAGGGTAAGGGTGCTTGGTAATTCGGAGTTGGCTGATAGGTGAGTGGAGGCAATGGATAGGTTTGGTATTTGATAGGGGATTTGATCCTCTGTGCAACCATTACAGCACTTACGTCCCTTTTCTTGGACGTACCACCAGACTGTAAAGCCTTACTGGTGGCTTGCAAGGCTTCAAAGTTCATAACCATACCACTCTTGATGCCTTCCTCGATCCTTTCTCCTAGCTTGATAATGTCAGAAAATTTGTGGCCTTCGATCATCATCAGTCTCTCATAATACTGTGGGTCTTGGGACCGAACAAAGAATTTGTTCATTTGCTCTTCTTCAAAAGCAGGCCTAACCTTAGCAGCTTATGATCTCCATCGAGTAGCATACTCACGGAAGGTCTCTGTGGTATCTTCTTCAAGTTTTGAATATAGAACACATCTGGTGCATTCTCTGTGTTGAACCTGAATCTGTCCATAAAAATCAGACGCTATGCTTACCCAGTTCGACCACTTCTTTGGATCTTGGCTAATGTACCAAGATAAAGCGTCTCCCTTCAGGCTCCTCATGAAAAGCTTCATGTGGATTTTCTCGTCTCTTCCTACTCCGACCAGCTTGTCACAGTATGTTCTCAAGTGGACCCTTGGATCCCCTGTACCATCAAACATCTCGAACTTGGGAGGTTTGTACCCCTCGAGCAGTTCGACCTCGGGATGTATGCAAAGATCTTCATAGCTTAGCCCCTCAATTCCCTTACTACCTTCAATGCCTTGAATTCTGCTAGTCAACTTTTTAAGCTCTTCGGCCAGATTTCTGATGAGCAAGTCCTTATCATCGGACTCGGGTGTGCTTGAGATGGGCTGGGTGGAGTATGGCACAGTCTCCACGTAGATGGGGGTATTATGTTGGGTGTGGCAGTGGTTATTTGTGGAGTTCTGGAGTTCTGGGATGAGCAGTGGGGTATTATTTGAGGTATGGCAGGTATTGCAGTGGTGGTGAGGAGCGGGATGGTTTTGTTACTTTGGGATGTTTTGCGAAGCTACAGGATTCTGAGTATTTGGGAAAGTAACCTCTGGAGTGGTGAGGGAAAATGACAGATTTGCCAGATTCCGGACTTGATCAAGTTTTTCCTGAAACTTCAACAACTTTTGTTCTAGTTGGGGTGCATTTTCCTTGGGGACCAGAGTACCCTGAGTGACTTCTACCCGTTCAGTTGAGTTGTTCGAATCTTCCATTTTTCCTTTGTTTTTGTGTCTGACAAGACTGGGAGGAGGAGTAGGTGGAGGGCCCCTGGATCTCGTAAAATATGATGATGTTGCCAGAGTTCACGAACTAACCTTTGGGGAGGGGAATAAATAAAGAAAAGGTAAAAACAAAAAAGGTAACAAGTCAGTGAGGATCATAAGAAGACGTTGCAATATTTAAACACATAGTGCGGAAAAATAAAGCGTGTCCTAATTTGGGGGCCTCTTTGTGCCCGAGGTAGGCCTAGCGACAAGTTAATTCGGAGAACTTAGTATGTTAAATGCCTCATTTTATCGATAAAAGTAGGCGAATCCCAAAACGACACTAAATAACAGGAAATAAAAATGTCACTAGTGGCCATAGACCTTATTACATTTTATAAAGCAGAAATGAAAAACTCCTATCTATTTGGTCCCAGAAGGACTTTTCCCAGTTTGAATGCTCTCGTTGATCAAATCCTCCAGCTCGCGTAGGTTCACCAATAAAAATGCCTTTGCCAGGTGTTCTCCTTCGTTTCCCTCAGAGCTCTGGCAGTCGGTGACTCTCTTCCTCACTTTTCCTTCCAATTCCAGCAGACTGTATTCCAGATATTCCAACTTTTCGCTAGCTTTGGCGGCTCTCTCTTTCCACTCATTGATTTGGTCATTCGATGGAAGATTCCTCCACCAGTCCAGCAAGAGTGGGAGTGTGCTAATCATACCGAAACTGGGGACCTCGTGCCTCATTTTCTGCAAAACAAAAGGGTTAGACCCTACCCCCACCAGACTCGACTATTTAATATCAACAATTAGCATAAAGCATTTAGTTCTCCAAATAAATGCACAGAACATGATGATGTTCGTTTGGGTTTTAGGGAAACCCAGTGGACTTTGGACAAGGCTATCTTAAAGAGTCATTATGCGGACAACATAACCGACTCGGCTAGGTTTGACCATGATGCATGCACAGTTAAATAGAGTAAGGTTTCTATGGGGTTTTAGACTGGTACCCTTGAGCGGACAACTCAAGGGGGGAAAGCACGGAACCGTCGACTACACCGTTGATCGACTAGTTTTACCGCAAATATGCCTTTGCCGGATTTGGGGGTGATAATATCGGAAGAGCGCAACCACTCATTATATGCGTTGCTATGGTATTTTGTTTGGCACGAGTGAAATATGATGTTGAAAACATGCTTATGCAATAATTTAAACAAGTTGTCACGTGTTTGCACGTTATAAAGCAATAATTACAACAGTTCTTCATAATTTAAAATAGTAATAAAGGAAAGCAGTTAAGGAAAGCGATAAAGAAAAAGGGAAGACACAAAAGACAAGTTAGTTTTGTAGTAGAAGAAGGAATTAAATACTTGAAGGCATTAAGCAAATAAAGACATATAAAGAAGCGTGAAGTCACAATAATAGCCTGAAATGGTAAAAGCCTAAAAGAATGTCCCCAGCAGAGTCGCCATGCTGTCGCGCCCCTTTTTTCTCGCGAAATCGGGTTTGTGACATTTGGGAAGACAACTCGTTCCCTTTTGGGAATTGGGTTTTGAATTGAAGAGTCGCCACCTAATGAGTAAAGTGCATTAGGACACTAAGAAGGGTTTGATTTAAGTAACCAGAGATTGGGTAAGGGCTTGAAATTATCCCGAGGGGAAGGTGTTAGGCACCCCTCATGATCCACTAGTGTGGTTCCCGGCCAAACTATTGTTGTGACTTAAGTGCAAATAACACATAGGCAAATAAAAACTTCAAATAAGAGAGGATTTTCACATAATGGTTACAAATAAGCAAAGTTGGAAAGAACGAAAGGGAGAATGATTTTTTCCTTATAGAAATGGTTTAAAAAATTTGGAAAAGAAGCAAAGAATCAAAGAAACAAAGGGAAAGGGGGTCCTAGGTTTACAAATAATATGGATCACCCCACACAACATCCGGTAATCACTCCTCAGTGAGGGGATACACGTGATGTTATCGTGTGGTCATCATATCCATATCTACCCTTTACCACCCCGTTAAGGTATTAAAGCGCGGAATGATCTCGTTTGCTTATTGCATGCTATTACCCGCCCCAATCCTATCAGTCCCGGAGGCATTTGGAACTACTAATCCTAAAGGGAAGGGATATTAGGCTTGTTTATAGTTTCAAAGGCAAAACTCTAAGGCGACATACAAAAACACGTATAGCAAGTTGGGGGGGAGCACATAACAAGTAAAAGGCTCAGATATACCTCCTTTGACAGAGAAGCACATAATTTTAGCACGACGTACAAACATACTGTTTAGGGTCTGATTAAAACTTAAAGGTCGAGGCCGACCGATTTATTACATAGTTCAGATAAGAAGCCCGAAGCAGGCCTACCCGTTGGTTGTAGCTAATAAAAAATCTGATTCAGTTTATAATTTTACCCTAAGGCTTGCCTAAGTGTTGAACGAGGGTCCTATAGGCATGATATCTACTGATTTTAGAAACAATGAAATAAACTGAATACATACTGGTTAAGAAAGGTTGCCAGATTATTAAAGGAAGACAAGTTTTAGCAAAAGGTTATAGGTTCTGCAAATGGTAACACATCGTTATTACTGGTTTTAGACTTATAAGCGAGTGAAGCGATTCAGACTTGATTAATAGCTCCAATAGACATGCTTTCTATGTGTTGTTGACTTTAAACCCTTTTATAGACATGGTAAAATGCAGAAACCCTATAAACATGATATCTAGGTGCTGAATTTTATTTAAAGCCTATGAACATGATATCTAATTGCAGTTGATTGATTAAGACCTATAAACATGATTTCCTGATGAAGAGTGGATATACAAGATTCAGAAAGATCTATAGGCATATTCTCTATATGCATATGCAGAATTCAGATTTCCAGGTAATTATGGACATGGTATCTATATGAGAGAATGCAGAATTCCTACAGACATGGTATCTATGTGAGAAATGCAGAATTCAGGAATGTCTATAGGCATGTTATCTATATGAAAGTGCAAAAATTCAGAAGTACACCTATAGGCAAGTTATCTACCCTTCGCATACATAGCTATCCCATCCCTTTTTCACTAGCCATCCCCAAGAGTTTATTAGAAAATTATTACAGCCCAGAATGAAGATAAAAGAAAATACATCAGAAATTTAAAAAAAGTACAACCAAGGAGAGCCTGATTCAGTCTTTCTGTCTGAAGTATGAAGTAAACCAACTCCAAGAGATCATGTTCCAAAGCCTTTCTCCCATTTGGATGTGTCAAAGTTCCCTAAGAGCCTTGAAAAGGACTCCGAGAAATGCTCATACCCAAATGCATCACCAGATTAAGACATAGTGCAGTGTGGAAGGGCCAACCCTCATGTGTCCAAGTTCATAGGGAACTCAAGGTCCCAAGGCAAGGCTCACAGGAGGGGTGCAGAACTTAAGGACTAAGAGAGAGTGCAAGTGCAGAAGCAGAATTCTGAAAGGGGAAAGGGAAAAGGGAAACAACTTAAATCAGTACACATAAAGGTATAGGGGAATGGGGGAGTTGCAAGAGGCAAAAAGGCAGGCTAATGGGCATACCCAGCAATGGGAGATGCTGGCACACCCTTAGGCCTGTTAGAACATATTGTTTAGAGGTTAAGACCCTCATGGATCAAACATAACTCATGGACAACAACTTACATTGCCATGCTTTATGTCATAACTCAAAACACATAGGGGCGATAGGGGAATGGAGGTTTATAACAAACAAACAGAAGGAAATCAGCATGCCAATTTAAGTGCTAAGATATATACAGAAACAATAAGCAAACATGGACACACAAGCAGTAAATACACATTGTTGTAGTGCTAAAAATTAAATCCGGACATACCAGTTTCAGAGAAACAAATAAAGAAAAAGCAGTAGGTCTTGTGAACGGGCCACAGTGCAAACAAGAAGAGAATATTATTGTGTGTGAGTATGAGTTCAGAAGGATTCTGAATTCTCCTGAGTTTGTGAATGAGTCGTGCATTTATAGTGTGAAAACCAGGCAGAAATAAGGTAAGAAAACAGTTAAGGAACTGAATATCAATTAAGAATCAATCACACAAGACTTCCTTTAATTAAGGAACTCAGATTCAAACGGGAAAACTATTTAAGGGAAGAAATCAAATAAACATCTTGTCGCATGCAGTTAGGGGCAAATACATAAAAGTTATTTAAGGACAGAATTTTGAAGTACACGGTTGTACAAATAACGTAAGAAAATCAGTAAATAGCTAGTAAATCAAAGGTCAAGGATCTTGTAATCACTGGTCCATGAATGAACCAAGTTAGAAAAGTTAAGGAGTCAAATAACTTAAATCGAGTCATAGGGAAATCAGCAAACAAGGAAAGAAATCAATCAAACCTATACAGAAGGAAGTCTGAAAACCATTTTAGAGGGGAAGTCTATAAAGAGCATACAAACATGTTAAGAAGAAGTCGTGTCAATGCAAAAATCAGTAGATAATAGACTATAGGAGCATGGTAGTCACATAGGTTAGCAATGTAGAAGAGAAGTAGCATCTAGTAGCATAGAAAAGATCCAGTGTAAAAGACCTTAGGAAAGTTTTAGTGGAAAATCAGAATTGCATAAAGAGACAGAGGTTGAGACAAAGAATTTCGAGACTCAGTTGATAAACAAGTTCAGAACCTCGAAATAGTTAGGGTTTCTGAAATCAGACAACTTTAAAGATGAAGAACAAACATATCACATAGCCAATGTTCTCAAACTCGGATGAACCCTTAAATTTTAGGGTTTTACCATCAATCGAGTGCCGAGATGAGAGGGCAAGTAATCAAGAAAGCAAAAGATACTAGTCGAAACAAGTTCAAAGGTCTCATAAAGGAACTGGGACCTTCGACATGCTTTTTTCAATAACAAAAACTCATGAGAAACAAAGTAAAAGAGTAATATGCGACCCATAGTAGAAGAACTGGTAGAAGAAACAAATAAGAACATGGTAGGAGAATTTTTAACAAAAGCACAGTAGGAGCAATATAATAGAAAAACATGGTAGAAGAGTTTTAACAAGAACACAGTAGGAGTAATATAATAGAAAAACATGGTAGAAGAGATTTAACAAGATCATAGTAGAAAAACACACAAGAGAAGAAGAAAATCAGGGAAACACACAAGAAAATCAGAGAAGCATAACTCAAAACCCTAAATCGGAGAACAAAGGTTTTGAAAGTATAACTTTTGAAAACAATATCAGAAAATCGTTTAAAAGCTTAGGGAAAGCATAGATCTGGAACAGATCTAAAGAGATCAGAAAAACCTCAAAGCTAGGGTTTTCAGAGGAACCCAAACGGTGAGAAAGGCTTGGATCTAAACAGGAGGAGTTGAGGCCAGGCTCGAACAGACACGGCTTGCTGGAGCAAGGCCGGAGATGGCCGTGGAACTTGAATCGACAAAAGTCTAGAGCCAACTCTTTGTGGTCGAGTCATGAAGCTTCAGTAACCAAACGTGAGGAGCCATAGGTGGCTTGGTAGGTGGTGAAACCACCATGGATTCTGGTCAGAAGGTGACCGGAGAAGATGAAGGGAACTCATCGGAGAGGAGCGGAAGGGGGGAAGGTTCTAGAGAGAACCAGAGGTTATAGTGATAGAGACGAGTGAGGCAAACGAGGGGTTGGGGGGGGGGTCGTTTGGCTTAATTAGGTAAGCATAGATCTGGACCGTTGATAAAAAATGATCAACGGCCAGGATTTGATCCGAGCTGGGTCGGGTAGATTTAGGATTGGGCTTGGGTATTGGGTTGGTTCAATTTGGGCTGGGTATAATTAAGCCAAATTAAGAGGCCAAATGTGGCTATAAATTAAATAGCCCCTTTTTTCCCTATTTATTTTACAAAAATAGCAGATTAAATTCTGGAAATAAATTGAAAGTACTAAAAATGATTTATAACATATAAATATTAAATTAAAATACTGGAATCAATTTTGTAAGTATAAAATGCAAATAAATCTTAAAATAGGCTAATGTTGCAATTATATGCAATTTAGCTTTAAAAATACTAAATAGATTTGTAAAAATATACAAAAATTATGTTAGCTACATTTTAGTATAGATATAAAATTCCAATAACTAAATTACCAAAAAAAATAATTTTAAAAATAATCATCGGGCTTTTATGGATGAAAAAGGGAAATAAATTAGTTTTAAAGCCTTAAAAATTATGGGAAAAATAATAAAATGTTGGACATACTTATACATGCATATATATGCTATTTTGAAGATATTCTGCATATAAAAAAAATAGACAGGGAAAAATTGGGTATCAACAATGTCCACATTAACGGAACTCACACTTTACCCGACCCCTTTTCATAATTCTTTGACGTTCACTTGACTTCAAACCTTAGAAAAAATGATCATATGAATACCGTAGTTTGCTTTAGGCACGACTGTTAAATCAACCATTGTGATTATGGGTACGGTTCCAGTGACATAGTTACAATGCCTAATTTCCAAAGTTCGGGTGTGCATTTCATGTAACCCGATTATAACAACTGCGAACATCAATAAAATAAACATGTCGCAAATCACGGGTGCATTTCATGTAGCATGGTTTGTGATGTGTCCCAAAACAACAAGTGTACGACAATTGTAACTTTTGAAGAAATAAATCCATAAATCCTAAAAGCAGTCTAAATAAATAAAAGCGGTTATAAAGTTAAAAAGCTTTAAAACATGTAATTAGTCAGATAATTAGGCCAATAATTAATAGTTAAGCGACCGTGCTCAAACCACGGAACCCGGGAATGCCTAACACCTTCTCCCAGGTTAACATAATTCCTTACCTAGTTTTCTGGTTTCGCAGACTTTTAAATAAAGTCAAAATTCTCCTCAATTTGGGATTTAAAATAAATCGGTGACTTGGGATAACAAATAAATTATTCCAAGTGGCGACTCTAAATAAATAAAAATAATCTCATTTCGAATAATGTCACTTAAATTGAAAAAACTTCCTTATATCCCCCTCGGATGGAAAAAGGAGGTGTGACACCCATTGGCAATTATGAATTAGCTTTTCATTTATTTTCGAAACAATGGAAGAATTATAAAAAGTATAAGAAAAGGTAATTAAATAGAGCTAATATTGGAATTAGTAAAAGGTATCGTGATAGAAAAGGAAAAGTCCGTTATTAGGGCCTCCTAATGGCGCGCTTGAATTAATATATATAGGAACGAGGGATAGAAGCGAGCAGCAGTCATTGGAGAGGAAAAAGAAAAGAAATGCAGAACGACATCGAGCCATCATGAGCACGATTGCTGGAACATCCTGCTCAGTTTTCAACTCACGTAAGTAAAATTTGGAAATAGTTGAGATCCCTCCGCCCTCAACCAGAGTTCAGATGTCTAGAATTTGAGTTCTGAAAATTCGGATTAGTCGGACCAGATGGTACTGAGTACCGAATGGTTAAACAAATGTTGGAATATGCTTGGACCCTTTAGGTTTTCTACGACCTTTTCTTTTCTCTTTTATCCTGCATTAGTTTTATCTTATAATTTGAGTTTTGTTAGCTATCACTGTTTGCTCCTAAAGTCCTAATTTAGAACCCATATCATACATTTGAATTATGCTTTTCTGCTAGTCACAAATAAATTTAAAAAAGTGAAACACATAATTCGGATTGAGGCTTGGATGCAGGTTGACAGTTAGTAGTGTGTTCCTCCTAGGCTTATCAGTATATTAGGACTATTTTTGTGTTATCTAGTCATGGTTCTTTATTATTACATGTTGTGTCATTCACGTTCGTTACCATATTTCATTGTTGTCACCATTGTTTGCTACTTGGTTGTTTTAACTTATCTCAACTGTTTGAGCCGAGGGTCTATCGGAAATAACCTCTCTATCTTTATAAGGTAGGGGTAAGGTCTGCGTACATACTACCCTCCCCAGATCTCATTTATTGAATTATATTGGGTTAATTTGTTGTTGTTGTTGTTGTAGGCTTGTATGCATGTCTTTAATCTTTGTAGGTATAGTTCACAAACTCTAATGCCCAAACGTGTTGCTTTTCCTTGCGAGTTAAGTGGACATTTTGGTGTACCGTTCCTCGGAGAAAAGAAAAGAGTATTTACGTAATTAAGATGATCTTAAACTTTTCTATTTGTAAGGATCGTAAAGGTTAATATGTTCAATTTCGTATGTGCACATATCTAACATTTTTTTCTTAATTGATTGATGATTAATTCGCGGACAAAAAAATGGTAGTGACATTTTACATATGTTACTATTCATGATACCTCGAACACATTTTTGTTGCTTAAAGTAGAACATTTACTAGAAATCAGCAAATAAACTCCTTGTAATGCATTTACTTAATTATCTTTCAGTGTCCAAGTAATTTTTCTATTTTGGTTTAAGGCTTGTGCTAAAGATTCTTTTTAGCTATTATCTTACCATTGATGATCCGATCCATACCTAGTGTAGTCTTTTATTGAGATGGAACTGGGGGAGGGGAAGAAATTATAAGAAGCATTGGTCTTTAGGATTTCCTTAGTTTATCCTTTAAAATCTATGTTGGGTACTCCCTCCGGTTCACGTTAAGTGATTTTTTTGGCTTTTTCATACATATTAAAAAATTTACCTTTTAACATTAATTAATAATGAAATTGACCACATTAACCTTCATTTGCTCATTGGAAATATACAACAAACTACTCATAGGCTCTTTACTTCAAGGCAACTTTGGAAAGAAGGAATCCTTCTTGATATCTGAAAACATTGAATATCGCGGACCACAAAAAAAAAAGACTAAAAAATCACTTAAATTGGACCGGAGGGAGTAATTGATTACATTAATTAACAGCAATCGACTTAATTAAGATTTGATGGATCAGGCTTGTTTAATTTTTAAGCACATTTCAATGTTGAGGAGGAGATTTATTGAGACTTATTTCTAGGTGAACTAATTAATTCAACTCTAAATCTAATGCAGGAATGGTTGGACAAGACAAGGATAGTTTTGATGCTATATGTGAAGCCATGAACGGATCTAGCAAAGTTCTCCCAGGAGAAATCATAATGGCTATTCTCTTAGCATTAACTGTGAAGCCACTTTTGCGCTTTAAAAGCGTCTGTCGGTCCTGGCATGCCTTAATCCTCTCCCTTCCCTTCATCAACATGCATCACGATCGAGCCAAGCGCAACAGCTTGATATGTTTCTATAAACAACATGTATATAACAGCATCTCAGTGTGTGAAGATGAAACTATTACCGATTTACTTTTACCTCCTCCTACTCTTCCTAAAAGATTTAGACAGATTGTTGTGGCAGCCGCTTGTCGAGGCATGGTATGTTTTTCATCTGCATCGTGCTCTAACTCAGCAGTGGTGTGGAACAATGCTACAAGAGAGTACAGAATTTTCAATGGTATCGGACGAGGAGATATAGATGGGCGCTCTTATTATAGTCTAGCTACAGGTTTCACCTTCCTTCCTCTCATCAACGATTACAAGTTGGTTAGGGTCATAATCTATGCTAATCATACAGCATATATTAAAATCACTAGGTGGAATGGTGATAATAGTAGTATCCCCGCAAAGGAAATGGAGACGGATTTTCCGTATAATATCGTCCAACATGGGCATTGTTTGAATGCAAATGACGCTATTCATTGGTTAGGACATGATAAAGTTGGACCGGTTTTGAGTATTGTAATTGCGTTTGATATGGTTGAGGAAAAATTTAGACAGATAGAAACACCATTTTATCAAGAAAAACCAATTAGACATTACCACAGGAAGCTTGCACTATTCAAGGAAAGTACACTTGCCATTTTTGGTTCTTCAGTTTCTTCCACAGGTTATCTGTCATTTCACATTTGGGCTCTCAAAAACTATCGACATGTTTCAGAATCTTGGGCTAAGCAATTCACATTTGAAGCCGCCTCTCTACTATGTTATGACCTGCAGCCAATGGGTTTTTGGCTTAATGATGAAGTGGTCTTCTATAGAATGGATGAAACACCAGCAAAAATGGGATTGTACGATATCCACACCAATCAAATTAAAGATTTTCCTGTCGATATTGATTTTGATTACTTATTGTACTACTCGTCAATCATCCAGTACAAGGATAGCCTTGTTCCACTTCCTCACATGAAGAAGAATAAGATGACAAACAATGTCTGTTGTAATCATTGCCCTTTTCAAAATGATCAGTTCAACATCAACTAATCATCATGCTTTAACTACTTTTTTTGCTAAAAGTGATCTATTTATTTTTTGTCAATTTTTTTTTCGTATTTGACCAAGTTTTCGTTTCAGTAGAAGTGGTTTTTGAGAACCAAATTACTTTTTTTTTAAAGTATTTTTTGAAAAATACACTTAGATGTACTTTTTAAAAGTTTGGTAAAAAATTAATTATTGATCAAAAGTGATTTTCAAATTAATTAGCCAAATACACGTTGTTTCTAGCAAGAGTACTGTGAGCACGTGATTTTTTCCCTAAGTGAATTACTCCCAAAAATTCAAACAAAATGACTTCTTTCATTATTCTGCAATTTTGTGAATTTTTGTGTTATTTTCTGTTAATTGTTTGCATTTATTTGTGCATTTTAATTCATATGAAAAATATACACTTCACATTTGCATTTAGGATTCAATTTCATATTTTTAGGATTAATTAGTAGTTAAATTGTTTTTAAAACAAAATATAAAGAAAATAACAAAAATAGTCCATTTTTGCATTTTTTTTTTAATTGTTGAATTTGTCATGGGTTTGCTTTAAGTAGGACTTAATCAATTTTAGGACTTAATTAGTTTAATTTTGGAAATAAATTTGGTCTTTATTTTAATTTTGCATTTTAATAAAGTCAGAAAATTATAAAAAAATACAAAATGAAAATAAAAGGGAAAAGAGAAAACAATTTTGAGAAAAAGAGAAAAGTTGGTCTTAAAAGACCCGAATTTGGGCCAAAATGGCTGAGCCCAAACGAAATAACCCGGTCAATGAGCCCAAGACCCGTCGTCCAACCCGGTCCAGACCCCCTAATGACTAAACGACGTCGTTTTACGTCAAGTTAATCCTAGTCGTCTAGGTAGCTTGATCCAACGGTCGAGAAGTCCCTCCTTATTTAATATAAAAGTGTCGGATAGACCCCCCCTACCCCTCAATCATCTCTCAGAACCCCTTAATGTACGCCGGCGTAACGCCACCATCCCTCCGCCGTCCGCCGCCGGCCGGAAATCGCCTCCGCCGGTGGCGATTCTCCAAATGACCCCAAATTTACACCCCGTGTTCCTCTCCTCCTCACCTTTCCATATCCACCTCCAGTTCCTTTCAAATATCACCCAAAACCGTCGAATATCCAAAACCCTAAACGCCGTCTCCACCGCACACGGTGGCGTCAACCCCAAACCTTACCATTATTACGCCCTTTGACCACCACAACCCTCTCATCCCAAATTCCCTTTTAGTTTCCCTCGAATCTTCCTCCAGCAGCTCGAATTTCATATCAAAGTCCGGACTAGGAACCCTAGTTTTCAACAGTTGGGGGTTTATTGATTTAAGGGGCTATAACAACCCTTAATCGTGTGTTTTCCCTTGAAAACACATGATTACGGATGGTTATAGTCCAATTACCTCTAAAAGCCGGCCTTAATGAGCGATTTCGAGGTATTCCTCTTCTATCTCCTTTTCTTTTGTTCTTCATGACTTTGATTTTATTCCTTCTATTTGGTATTTCTGTTATTTTATTTTTATTTTTGGGTCTTAATTTAGGATCTGATTTCAGCCATATAGTGTTAGTTCGTTCTTATTTTTGATTCGACTGTTGTTTGCTTCTTTCTTTTTAGGGTTTTCTTTTAGGGTTACAGTTTTAATTCGGTTCTCGAATAATTTCAGTATGTTTGCCATTGATTTTCTTTAGGTTTAGTTTTGATTCATGACCGAGTAGGTTTTCTTCTTAGTTTGATTCTTTGTTATGCCTGATTCCCTTATCCTGGGTGCGATTTTCTTTTAGTCCAAATTTCTTTGTTGTTCATGACTGATTTTGTTTTGGTAAGGCTTTGATTTTGTTTGATCCTGTTTAATTTCGAATCTGTTTGATATATGTTTTATTTCATTTTTTATTTTAGTGCTTGATTTAGTTAGCAATTTCTTATCGTTGCTATTACTTAGATTTAATTCGTTTTAATCTGTTTGGATATAGCTGAATTAGATTTGTTGGTCTAACTATAGTTACTAACTAAGGTAAAAGGGGCTGGGGTTAGTTAGCATAGGTTAGTAATTTTAGGACTAATGCAGGGGCAATAAGGGTAGTTTACTTAGGAAATCTTGCAAATAACTGAATTGGAAACCCCTAGAACCTTCTAGATGGGGTTCCAATTAGAATTTCAGAGACTTAATAGTCTAACTTGGCTAACAAGCCAATAAATAAAGGACTAACTAGCTAAAAATAAAAATCAGAAAAGGATTAAAGAGTAAAAATTAAAAGTTGAAGCAGCCCTAGTAACTTGCCTATAAAGGCACTGTTACTTAGAGCTGAAGACAGATTTTGGAAGCCTAAAAAATACTGAAAAGTTTCTGCGAACGGGGGGCAACCAAATTTCCAAAAATCACTCTTCCATTGAAGTTTCTTAGGACAATTTTGAGTTCTAGCTGTTAGATCCAATTTCCAGCATCTATAAGATTGAAATATGGTTTGCATTATCCTGGTAATTCAGTAGTTGAGGTTCCAGAAGTTCCTAGGTTGATTTCTAAGTTTCAATTTGGTCTATTCAAGCTGATCTTAGTTTGTTTACTGGTATCTGTCCGTCTGAAATCAATTCCTGGGCATCTAATATTATTTGCTGGGCTTTTGGATTTGAGCTCATTGTTGCTGATTACTGCCAATTGCTGCTGACTTCCTTCTTCTTATTGTTATTCGAATTCCAGGTATTCTTCAGCTCCAAATGACTTATGAATTTGAGCTCAATGTATGATCAAATTGGAAGAAGTAATGAAGTGCAAGCTGCTTTTATTTTGAGTATTTTACCTTAGTTAAATGCATTTCATCCCTTGTATTCATTTGAACATTACATGATGTATATTAACAGGACTGTTTGGACTGCTTTTAACCGAACTGCTTGATTTTATAGAATTATATGGGAATCCTATTGAATGGTGTTAGATTTAATTAGTGTTAGCTTTATTATCATGCTTGGAACTTGAGCTTAGAATATGATTTGGTTTAATCATGTTAGATTTAGTGCTGTTAGAATATATTAACATAAGATTCGAATCTGAAAGTGGACTGGTTGTTTCAATTTGCTTAACGCGTTATTTGTTAGAAATCAGAAATAAATAGTAGTAGCTATTTCTAATGTCAGGTCCAGGATTGAGTTGTTTAAGGGATTATTGATCGACATTAAAGGTTGTTGAATTCCCAGATTTAGTGTATTAGTTCATCAGAAATGCAAACAAATTGAAACGTGTATGAGATTTGAATTTCAAACAATTAAAGAGTTGTCAATTCCAGTTATGATCAGTTTTTGAACTCATTATCGGATCTAGTAACTGACCCATTTAAGGCCATGAGGTCTCAATTCAAAGGCCCTAATCCTACCTCATTTTATGTTTGGGCCTGTGCAGAGGCCCACAATTGGGTAGCTCCTTATAGAGCCTGACCGAAAATTCTCCATCTTGGGCTCGCCTCAAGGCCCAATCTGCTGGATTTTTTTTTTATTTGGGGCATATGGCTTGGGCCCAAATCTGTGCACATGAGACAGCTTTTATGAAGTTAACTACTTATTCCCCTTCCTCCTAAATTCATTCTAAGGCCCAAAATGCTAAGGGTTAGACTTCATAGTATTAAGTTGGTAATTTGGGTTTAGGGCTCGCTAGTTAAGTAGCATGCTCGAATTAAGAGGCTCTCCTCTTGTTCGGGTGTGGACTTGAATTGGAGGCCCAAAAAACCTTGCATACTTTAAATAATAGCAATTGATGGTGTTAATTATTTAGGCCCATTTAGAGACAAAAAATAATTAGAAAATCGTAGTTTGCTTTAGGTTGGCCTTAAAATAATGAAGTGAGATGAGCCTCGCCAAACAAAACACATAAATCGCGGGGCCCTCATTAAATGTTTTTAGTAAAAACTATTTTTAGAAATTCGGGACATGCCATTTAGCGAATTTTCATGGCTTCCCGCAAAGTTAATAAGACGCTAGCCACTTTTAGGCGCGCTTTTAATAATTTTACCTTCTTAAATACGGGTGTGCATTTCATGCGACCCAAATCCAAATCCCAAAATATTGAATAAGAGGTGTCGAGGATCCGGGTGCATTTCATGTGACGTGATCCAAAAACACGCTCTTAAACGGCGTTCACTTTCATAAAAACTAATTAAAAGCGGCTAAACAAATGTATAAAATTGCACTACAGGTTTGAACATGTACAAAAATTAGATTTTAGCCAATTATAATAATTTAAGCGACCGTGCTAGAACCACGGGACCCGGGGGTGCCTAACACCTTCCCTCGGGTCAACAGAATTTCTTATTCAGAATTTCTGGTTCGCAGACTCCACTTGGGAAGTCGAAATTTTCCTCGATTTGGGATTCAAATTAAACCGGTGACTTGGGACACCAAAAGCCAATCCTATCCCAAGTGGCGACTCTAAAAACAAATAAATAATCCCATTTCGAATAATGTCACTTTAAGTGAAAAAACTCCCTTATACATTATCCTTCGGGGTAGGTGTGTAAAAAAGGAGGTGTGACAAGTACTCTTTTAAAAATTACTATAACAAAAAAATTCAAAATAAACTGATTTTAATAACTTGACCAAAACAGGCTATTAATCTCGATTTATAATTACTAATTACACCTATGGACATGGTTTCTCTAACATCTTTTCAAGCGCTTTGTTAGTGGCAAGGACACAAGGCCATGTTGTTGCTATGAGCAAAGTGGTTGGCCCCTTTAGGGGCAACTTTTTTGTAGTAGTAATCGCCTCTTCTAGAAGAGTCATCTACGAAGCCACTCGTTGGTTTTATTTGTGTTCATACCTAGAACTTTTTTTTTTTTCTCGAAGAGTGCCAGCTAAACTGTAATTTTGCTAGTCCTTGGGAACAGAATAACAATGAATAATTTAGAATCAGAAAACTGCGGTACTGCCAATAAGAGTGTTTCTAACCTTTATTTAGGTTTGTGAATTAATTATATGTAACTGCTTATGTATTTGGCATAAGTATTAGTACAGAATATCCGTAATACATGCTCGATTGAGCGGAATTTGATTTCCGATAAATAAAGAACAAAAGAAGGAAATAAGGAAAAGCAAATCCAATTTTTACGGAAGAAAAAAGGAAAAAGAAGCGCGGATAAATGATAAAAAAAGAAAAAGAAAAAGAAAAAGGAGTACCAAGAATACCAAAAGTTGCTCAAATAGTCATATGAATGAGCTGCCACATAGCAGAGAGATAGAGATGCTATCATCAACCATTTCTTCCCTAAATTTGCCACCAAGAACCCAACTTTCCTCCTCAAACCCTCCATTTTTTCCTCAAAGATACAATCTTGCACCTTTCCGCAATATGGCATCTTCTCCATTTTCTGGAGGGTTAATTAACTTGAGGATAAATTCACCAACTGCAGTTGGCAGTAAAAGTGATTCTGTAAATAGTGGGTATTATACACTGATTGAATACATGGGCAAAGAAGGAGCGGCTGATGACTTGGTGTTGTTGTTTGGTCACTTAGAATATGCCTCCAAGAAAATTGCAGCACTTGTTGCTTCCCCTTTCAATTCCAGCCTCAGCAAGAATATTGTTGGCACTGAGACTTCTTCTTCTGATAGAGATAAGCCTAAGCCTCTTGATTTAATATCGGTATGCCTATGCTCTTTGGGCATTTCTTCATTTCCGTTATTTTATTATCAGCATATTTTGTTTTCATGATCAATGGGATTTTTTTTGTGTGTCATGTTAATGCAATGGTCTAGTTTTAGACTACCTGATTTTGCCTTAAAAGATAAACTATTTAGTATTGGAATGAAATGGACTCCATAGAGTGGAATGGAAAGAGTATTTACATATAGCTTGACTCCGACTAGTTTGAGATTGAGGAATAGTTGATTGATTAATGTTATTTCACTTATTTGCTATAGGTTGTATTATCTATGCAATTCACATTTCCCCCTTTTTCTTTTTTGAGTTTATTCTCTGTTTGTGCAATCTTCTTTTAATGAATTAGGAAGTAGATATTCTAATGCAATAAGAGCTGTAGAATTTCTTGTTTTAGCTGTCAATGCCACATGTTTTTTCCTTCCTAACCTTTTTCAATCTTCCAACGACCAGTCTCAATGCATAATTTCGTTTGAGACCTCTGATCAGTGTGTCTCCTCTGATGTTTCATGTATTATGCAACCAAGAGTACTCTTCATGTTCTAAAGCCTTTATTTTTTGTGTTTTTTTTCAGAACGAGATTATATTGTCATCTCTTAGAAATTCGGGAAAAGTTGCTGTAATGGCCTCAGAAGAAGACGAGGGTCCTGTGTGGATAACTGATGATGGACCCTTTGTGGTTGTCATGGATCCTTTAGATGGTTCCCGAAATATTGATGCCTCAATACCCACAGGGACGATATTCGGGATTTACAAACGCCTCGTGGAAATTGACCATCTTCCAGTGGAGGAGAAGGCCTCGCTGAACTGCCTTCAGAGTGGAGCAAAGCTTGTTGCTGCAGCTTATGTTCTCTATTCGTCAGCCACAATACTCTGTGCCAGTTTTGGTTCTGGAACGCATGCATTCACATTGGATCATACAACCGGAGATTTCCTCATGACACATCCTAACATCAGCATTCCTCCTCGAGGTATTGCTATTTCTTAATTTCCTTCCTCCATATCCATTTGCATATTACGTATTCTGAACTGATAATTATGTCGTTACCATTTTATGGCAGGGCAAATTTATTCAGTTAATGATGCTCGGTATTTTGACTGGCCTGAAGGTTTAAGACAGTATATTGACACAATAAGACAAGGGAAGGGAAAACATCCTAAGAAGTACTCAGCCAGATATATATGTTCTCTGGTGGCAGATTTTCATCGGACTCTTTTATATGGGGGAGTGGCAATGAATCCAAGGGACCACCTTCGTCTTGTTTACGAAGCAAATCCCCTGAGTTTCTTAGCGGAAAAGGCTGGAGGTAGAGGTTCAGATGGTAAAAACAGAATTTTATCTATTCAGCCTGTCAAGCTACACCAAAGACTTCCTTTATTTTTGGGTAGTCCAGAGGATATAGAAGAATTACAGAGTTATGGGGATGTTCAGCAGAAAGTAAACCCTGGTTACGACGTTTAATACCTTGGTCATCTTTCATGCATTTCGGATTTTGTTCTTGTTCAGCTCATCTCTCTTTCACGTGTAAATTTTTGCCTGAGGCAGTTCTTAGCTAGCAGATATGCTCTTCACTGGAATAAACATGTGATTTCTTTACTTAGTCTTGAAGATTTTCACATGATGAACTTCGTGTATCTTTAGAACACCTTAAACTTTTAAAGAAATTTACTGTAAATTTTGTTTGGATTAATGTTCGTGGGCTGCATTTGGAAGTGTATCATATGTTAAACAAGGGTCTTTGAGTTTAGTGTCACGACTAACACGTCAGGTAGATATTAGTGCATTCTCCAAATCTTTTCTCCATTGCCATAATTAAGAACTTCTTTCTTGTTAATCCTTTTAGTTTCTTGCTTTCTTTATCTTTTCTGCATCTCAATGGGAAAACATGGATTATGAAACGTGACTGTGGTTGACCAACTTCTCTCAATCTGTTTCCGGAACAGCTCATGATCTAAGTTGGACTCAATGTTGGTAGTGATTGTTTTGCTTTTAAAGCTAGCATTGATCTATATCTTTTCTTCCACTCTTTGTTTCATATGAGAAGCTTCTTATCAATCAGCTGGAGGCAGTCCTACCATTGTTTTCTTTATCTCCTTTGTTCTACCGAAGTATTTGCCGTTTGGCATCTCTGTTCATACTTACTAGCTTATATAGAACTTCCTGTAACAACATGATGCTGTTGTGAATTCTGGTGTTTCAGTTATTCGGAATGTATAAAGTTTGGTTGTACTCCCTACCCTGCTATGTTACTTGTAATGCTTATCCATTAGTTCTATTGAAGTCATTACGTCATCAGATTGTTGCACGATGTGCTATTCTTGAAATTTTGTCTCCTATTTTGTAGTGGGAATTAAGGGTTTCATAAATGGTTTTTGTATTTGTCATCCGCTGTTGCTGCGATTTTCATGTTAAATTAATCTTCAATCTTTTATCATTCTCCTCTTATGTTGTATGACCAATGTTATTCTCAGTGGCTACCTTCTCACCACTGAAGCAACCATCTACACTTTAGAAACCAGGTAACCTATTGTTTTTCAGACAATAACTTAGCATTTCATCCTTGGCCAGTATCCAGTTACGCTCTATGATGGAACTCTAACTGAGCTGAGTAAGTGTCATCCATAGGCTGGAGAACAAGAATATCAGGTCGGTCAGCGGGTTTGAGACTACTAGTACAGTATCCGAAGTGACAGTGACACCATGCATATTTGAGGCTGGGTCAAAAGATGCAGAAACTGTTGAAATACATCTGCAACAGTGCCCCTTTGTGTATCTTTTGGTCTTTATGACAAGGAAGGAATAGAGTTGCTTTGAAAACAAGTCTTGAGCAGTGTATGCTTTAAAAAGTAGGATCCTGCAAATGTTATGTTCTTGGTGTAACATGCAGTTCCTTTTGGATGTTAATTTTTTTTTTTGGACTTTTTGGAGACTCTGCTCATTTGAGGGGACAGAAGTCTTTTTGCTGTACATATTGGCACCTAGGGGTGTCAATGGTTCGGTTCGGACGATTATTTTATAAAATCTGTACCATACCAGTTTTTCGGTTATTCTATTATGTATAACCAAAATTAGACTTTTCAAAACCGTCCCAATCATGTCGGTTTCACTTCGGTATCGGTACGGTTCGGTTAATTTTCGGTATTTTTTAAATATCATGTAAAATTCACCAGTAGAAGTAGATGCAATAACATATGTTCTTTTACAGGACTTACCAAAACTTTCTAGATATTTTTACTGTTTAAAGGGTGATACATTAAAAAACATGAAAGATGGGTAGGGTATACATCCATCAACTATTCGACAACAACATAAAAGAAACCAAGAAAGCAAAGAAAATATAAATCACACGAGTGGAAACATATTAACCAAGTCGGAACTACATTATGTGCACATGAAATAAACAGGACTAAGCATCAACTGATTTTCATCCTCAGCTTTGCTTGTCACAATGTTATGTGCAATCAATCTGTTCTTTACTGATAATGCTGAACATGCACAATAGCACCTTGGATCTTTTGCTTAAATAAAAAACTCAATATTACTTTTCATTACCCTTCTGAAACTCTAGCCTTTTGATGTGCTGAATGAACTGGTCTATGTAACTATCATGGATCCTGTGGTCACTAAAAATCTTCTGAACTTGAGCTGTTCTTAACCTCAGTTTTTCTCCCTCTTCAGTATTCATCACTAATCTTATTGAGTTGGCTACAATGTCCTTGCAGAAGGAACCATCTTCATTCCTTGGAACTTCGTGGCCTATCTCCTTTTCCACTAACAGCTTTGCGTTGAGTCCTTGATCAGCAACCATTGGAATGAGAATCAGACGGTGCCCAAAGCTAAGAGCTTCAATAATGGTACCCCAACCAGAATGGAAAAGGCATCCTCCAATGGAAGGATGAGCTAGTATATCCTGTTGAGGCGCCCAACCAAGACTAACGATACCCTGATTTGATGTTCGAGAGAGAAAACCTGTAGGTAATACTTCTTGATACTCTACGCCTTCTGGTTTTCTCAGAATCCAAAGGAAGGGTTGCTCTGAAAGCTCGAGAGCACAAGCCAACTCATGGGTTTGCTTAATAGGCATCTTATACTCACTTCCGAAGCCAACAAATACCACAGACTTGGACTTTTGTTTATCCAGCCATCTGAAAATATAAGACCATCCTGAATCTGTTTGTGGCTGAGTCCCAGTTTCGGGTGCTGGTGGAAGTATGCCAATAGGTAAAACTGGCCTCTGATAGAGTTCCTCAATTAGATTTATATATTTCTCTTCGAACTCATTGCAACTTCTCACTACAACAAATTTACATCCCTCCACAATTTTGGCTATACGTTGGCCACTGGGTACACCAGATGCATCAGGACAGTGAGTGCTACGCATCATTGTTGGTGCATAATCAGGCCTGTGGGCTACCAGAGAGTGGAAGTTGAACCAAGGCGGAGGATGTACAAAATGTTCAGGGCGGGTACGTAGGCTGCCATTTTTAAGTTCAACAGGTGGTCCCAGGTAAGCTAAGGTTGAGGCAGTGTACACACTAAAGAAGGCAGTGGACACACCACATTTAGCTGCAATTTCTGGAATCCAGAATGGAGCAAAGTCGATCAGTATCAAGTCTGGCAAATTCTCAAGCAGCAATTCTTCAAATGGTAGGGCTAATTTGTCATATGCCTTTTTCAGGTACTGTATTTCCCCTGGTTGAAGATCAACGGTGGCCTCACAATTCACTGGCAGGCCATCTACCGATGGCAATGCGATCTCCAGCAGCTTTATTCTATCTCCTAAACTTGAAGGAACGGGGGGCAATCTCTGCAGGTTTTTCGGGGTGGAAACAAAGGAAACACGTATCCCTTTTGCTGCCAATTTCTTTGATAATTCAAGGAAAGGTAGCATATGGCCAAAGGCTAACCATGGGAACATCATCACATGGTAGTTCTTAGTGGCCATGGATATTACTTTTGAAAAACAAACTAGCTGTTAAATGTGGAAAGCTTCCAATGTGATAGGAGTATTAATTTTTGGCACCTGAATTGGATAATGTCCTCCACTTGACCTTTAAATACAAAGGAAGTAACATGACATGCATGATAATTTCTTTCCTCTGGAGTTCTAAGTTACAAAAGAGTGCATTTTATATTCAGTCTTATGAGTTTTTGTGTTCACAATCTTTAAGTGTTCCGCTATTTCAGCAGGTTAGTTTTTGGAAGTTGATGTGATTAGCAGTTCTTTACGCATATTTTTTCAGATTGCTTATTTTTGTTTCTCATCAGATCAGAAGCTTCCAAGTATTAGTTCATGACGGACCAAGTAATTACTTCTTTCTTGTTTTTCCTTTTTGCTGCGACGTTACGTACAGCCCACAGGATCTTTACATACATGTAAATATACAACTTCTGTTGGCGGGCTCAGGATTTGAAGGTTATGGGTTCTGATCTTATCACTGAACCCTAGCTCGTTGTGATTACTGGGTTCGCAATTAAATATTTTTATACATTTAATGGATTTTTTAATAAAAATATATGGTTTAAGCAAAAGCTATTGGATTTGTCCGAACCCGCAGCTCCTACACTACCTCTGTCCTTGTCTGCACTTCATGTATTGCGCCATTTTTGGAGGCAACAATGGCTATTTAGATGAACTAATTCAAGGTTTCAATGTGTCTTCACTTTGATTGCTCTCACGAGTATACTTGGCGAAGGAGTTCCAGCATTTGGTACGAAGGAAAATATTTTTCATGAGGAAATTAAATTATGGTGTTTGGTTATCCGGAAAATGTTTTATTTCAAAAGAGAGAAAATGACTTCCATCACTTATGAGCGATAACGATTTTCCTTTTTAAATATTTCAACTCTTATTCCACATTAGTTGCTCCAGTCTATCCACATTATTAACCTTTAAAACTCAAAAATTTCATAAAATCTTCAATGCAACACACTACTTTTGATTGTGACAGTATTATCCGTCTCTAATAAATGTATTTCTAAAAAGTAACCTGTCAATAATAAATATATAAATAAAATGTATTGTAGAAAATAGTTTCTACTCACCAACTAAATACCAACGAACACTTCTTAAGATCATTTTTCAGGTAATTGTTTTCGAAGAGTACAGTTTCCTTCATAAACCACATAAGTTAACGTTTACTTTTGTTAATTGCTTTTTCATTTTCTTGGTCATTTCTGGACGGGAAATGTTGGTGTGCAGATCGGTTTGTTACATTAGGTAAACCTTAATTAAACTGGGGCGAGACAGAGCTGAAACGGTCCTTTTTCCAAGAGCCCAACCCAGAACAAAAGCGTGAAACTAGCACAGACTAGCCAGTTTTCGGACTGATAATTGAAAAATAGCTAGCGTTTGTAAAATCATTAAAAATAGCCACTATTTTGCTGCAACACGGAAAGTTCCAGCATAATATACTGGAGATTGGTGCACCTGTGAATGAACTTCCAGCATATTATGCTGGACTAGTATATTATGCTGGAACTACAGCATATTATATTGGAACTTCAATATATTATGCTGGAAGTTCACATGTAAAAAATTCGAACTCCAGTATATTATGCTGGAATATTTTTCGGATTTTGAACAGTGTTTTCATTCAGATTTATCTTTACATGAAAAGTGGTTAAATTTCGATTACTTTGAAATTGTGGCTATTTTTCAATTACCACTTTTAAATCTAATTATTTTTTAATTTCACCTAACCAAAGCGGGAGAAAATAAAAAATAGCCAGATTTACAAGTGGTCATTCAAAAATAGCCACAGTTTCAAAAATAATCGAAATTTAGCCACTTTTTATGTAAAGATAAATCTGAACGAAAACATTGTTCAAAATCCGAAAAATTACTCCAGTATAATACACTGGAGTTCCAGTAAATTATACTTGAACTCCAATATAATATACTGGAATTCCAGTATAATATACCGGTCCAGCATACTGGAACTTTCTGCGTGTTGGAGTTCCAGCATAATATGCTGGAAGTTCATACACAGGTGCACCGCTCTCCAGTATATTATGCTGGAACTTTCCGTGTTGCAGCAAAATAGTGGCTATTTTCAATGACTTTGCAAACGCTTGCTATTTTTGAATGACCAATCCGTAACCGTACTTTTTTTACAACCAAAGCGGATAGGTATTAGGCCCAAAACAGAGACCTTCCCACGAACCATGTAAACCAATAATATTAATTAGCATTGCTTGCTACTTTTTTTATTTTGAAACAAAAAAGAAAAAAAAAACTTAGAACTGTTTACCTATTTATAATTTAGCATTTTTATGTTTAACGCACCACCAACTATGCAATATATATATATATATATATATATATATATACACACACTAGTTTCTCGGCATGTGCGTCGCACGTGTATGTCGAATTGTGAAGTATACATTTTTGTAAAATAATTAAATTTAAAACAAAAATCTAAATTAAATAATTATTTATAGAAGAATGAAGTTAAAGTTTATGTGAATGAAATATGAATTTTCGTATGATGACTTGTTTGTCGAGTTTAAATTAATTAGATATTTGTGTTTGTTCCAATATAATACATAAGTTTGAAAGTTTGTTCCAAACAAACATCCGACTTTGTAGGCTGACGATTAACTTAAGCCAAAAAACATAATATATGAATGTGGTGCAATGGCAAAACAGGCGAAACATAAGCTCATATTATGTCTTTATTAAAGTAAATATACGAAACAGAACCGATATGTTAGCAATTTAAAATTTCATAAAAAGATTTGCAAGGTTAATTGATAGAATAACTAATTTAGAGTAGCTTATCTAGTAATTAATTCAAATTTGTAATTTTGAGATTGTTTTGACAATGTCCTTTTTCTTTTCTTTTGACATTACAATAGTAATTACTATGCATCAGTTATACACAAGTATGGAGTTTCTTTTCTTTTTATATTAAAACTATTAATTTATTCTCCAAAATTTATCATTTAGATACAATTTCATAGGTTATTTAATATGGAAGGAACTTGAATATGTCAAGTAATGTTAGTATAGTTTGACAGAGGTTTTTATGTTCATGGTGGGAATATTCAAAAAAATATTTTCTAAGATACAGATTGTTAACAGGTAATTTGTAACCACTCTGAATTTTATACCACTCAGTGTTTAAATATCTCTTTTAGGTTTAACTTGTTAGCTTATTTTGCACCGTAAACTTGTTAGAGTTTTTACACATATTTTTGATATTATACTAAATTTTCTTTTCTATTTAAATAACATAAACATTAAGTAAACTTTATAATTAAATCACAGTCTTAAATATTGAACATTGTGGTTCCTTAACTGGAAACTGCTATTGTCCAATCCAATACTCGTTTATAATCTTTTGCTATTTTTTCGGTTCATCTTCTCTTATATGTCTGTACAGTAATTTTTATTATCTTCCACTGTATATACAGGTGTAAACACATTCAGTTAATACACTTCTACATTTTCTCTAACTCTAATCTTCTCTCTTAGCTTTCCTGCTCTAACCGCCTCCATTGAAGAAGTCGCGAGCTTCATCAATTGAGCTAACATTTGAACATGGTATCAGAGCGGTCGAGATCAGAGAAATTCGCTGCATAATTTCTGTTGTTTCATGCGCATCGATTCATTACTGGATTGTATCGAAGCTTGAGATTTCTTCAAATTGTCAACAATGGCGGAAATAAAAATCGACTATACACATCCACTATATGTAGGCCCAGGGGATACTCCAGGATCAGTCTTAATTCCTGTGAAGCTTACAGGATTGGAGAACTATGGTCTTTGGAGCAGATCTATGCGTATTGCATTACTGGGGAAGAAGAAGCTAGGGTTCGTAACAGGCACATGCAAAATGGAGACCTTTCAAAAGGAGTTGCATGAGCAATGGGAGACATGCAATGCAATCGTTTTGTCATGGATCATGAACACAGTGTCTGAAGAACTCCTAGGTGGAATTGTGTATGTATCCAATGCGCATGCAGTTTGGGAAGATTTGAGAGAGAGGTTTGACAAAATCAATCGAGTTCGTATTTTTCAATTGCACAGAGAAATAACTACTTTGTCACAAGGATCTAGTTCTGTTTCTACTTATTTCTCAAAATTGAAGGAGTTATGGCATGAATATGATGTGTTAATTCCCTGCCCTAATTGTGGTTGTCCAAATTCTAAGGAGCATGTAGAGCATCTTCATAGACAAAGAGTAATGCAGTTTCTCAGTGGTTTGAATGACTCATATGATCAAGCCAGGCGACAAATCCTTATGAAGTCCTCTGAACCAACTCTAAATCAGGCCTATGCCATGATCATTCAGGATGAAAGCCAACAAGTTGTTAATGCTAATGTTGTAACTAATAAAATTGATCCCTTGATTATGCAGGTAGGGCGAGGCCAAGGATTTAAAGGGAAGAAACAGTTTCTATACTGTGGCTACTGTAAGATGAAAGGTCACATTAAGGAAAACTGCTATAAAATAGTAGGTTATCCATCTGATTTCAAGCAAAGGAAGAGGTTTGGTGCTGGTAATTCTGATGGTTGGAGGCCTCCTGGAAGTGGATCTCATGAAGGTTGGAGGAAAGAACCCTTAGCTGCTGCTAATAATGCAGATGTAGCACCATCAGTTGCACAAATGATGAAGACAATCACAAAGTAGCAGGGCACAAAGGATTGTTCTTCACACCTGAACAATACAATCAAATCCTGAATTTGCTGAACAAGGAGTCTGGAGATCATCAAGCCAACATGGCAGGTATTGTCACTTGTCTAATGTCTAACTTTGAACAAATAAGGAATGGATTGTAGATTCAGGAGCTGCTCATCACATCACCTCTAGCTTAGAATTGTTGAGTGAAAGTAATCACACTATCAAAACAAGCAAAGATAGAGTTCATCTACCAACAGGAGGACAAGCAGATATTACACATGTTGGGAGTGCAAAGCTATTCAATGGGGAGACCATTAGCAATGTGCTTTATGTGCCTGACTTTAAATTCAACTTACTATCAGTGTCAAAACTAACCAGACAGTTGTCCTGTTCTGTGCAGTTTTTTCCTGATTTTGTTGTGTTTTAGGACCTTTACAGTGGCAGGGTGAAAGGGATTGGTAAGGAGAATGAAGGATTATATGTGCTGAGAAGTGGTTCAGATGATGATGAACTAGTTAAAGGAATAAAGGCAGTACATGCAGTAGAGAATGCAGGAAGAAACAGCTTATGGCATATGAGGCTGGGCCATCCTTCATTAGCAACTATGAAAAATATAGTAGAATTGCATGACAGTATTAATAGCAGAGTACAAAATAAATGCCATATATGTCCCTTGGCAAAACAAACCAGACTGCAGTTTCCACTCAGTACTTCTAGAGCTGAATCTCCTTTTCATCTTGTACACATGGATCTTTGGGGACCCTATAAAGTTCCTACATTTGATAAGAAGCATTATTTTCTCACTATTGTGGATGATCATACTAGATATACATGGATCTATTTGTTACAGCTGAAATCTGAAGTAATTGTAGTATTAAAACAGTATCTGACAATGATAAAAAACCAGTTTGACACTATGGTCAAGATAGTGAGATCAGATAATGGAACTGAGTTTTTTAACTCTCAATGCACTGAATTATTCACTAAGCTAGGGATTATTCATCAAAGTAGTTGTCCTTATACTCCACAACAAAATGGTGTTGTAGAGAGGAAACATAAACACATCCTTGATACTGCTAGAGCCTTGAGATTTCAAGCTTCTATTCCTCTCAGATACTGGGGCATGTGTGTGATGGCAGCAGTGTATTTGATAAATAGGCTGCCCTCTACTGCTTTATTAGGTAACACACCATATGAACAATTGTATCACAAAAGTGCCAAGCTAGATCATCTCAGAATACTTGGTTGTCTCTGCTATGCTACTAACTTGGTCAAGGGAGATAAGTTTGCACAAAGGGCTAAACCTGCTGTATTGCTTGGTTTTTCAGAAACACAAAAGGGTTACATCTTGCTAGACTTAGCTTCTAAGCAGTTCTTTGTTAGCAGGGATGTAAATTTTAGGGAAACAGATTTTCCTTTCAAAACATAGGTGTCTTCAGGATGCACAGTACCTCCTGCTTCTATTTTTCCAGATGCCATCTTGCTTCATCCTTTACAAGATACAACTACTGCATCAGATACCACAGTTCCTGATTCAGAGGTGAGAGAAGAGGAGAGCAATCATGTCCAGGACAGCACAATTCTTGATTCACAATGTCAAGACAATGAGAACCCTGATGAAACATCCACATCCCTTCCTGAAGATGATGCTGAGCACAATGAAGATATTTCAGCTGCTGAGAACAATGAAGACATTTCATCTACTGATAACACTCCATCAACTCCTGCTGATATGTCTACTGTGACAGAAATAAGGAAGTCAATCAGACAAGGCAAACAACCTATATGGATGAAGGACTATGTCACTAAGGCAAAATCCAAGTCACATTGCAGCTTATATCCTTTATCAAACTACTTGTCCTATGCAGGCACCTCTGAAAAATATCAAAGTTATCTTGCAAGTTTTTCTTCCTTAGTTGAGCCACAGAATTTCAGAGAAGCTATCAAGGATCCTAAGTGGATTGAAGCAATGAAACAAGAGATCACAGCACTTGAAGAAAACAAAACTTGGGAAGTAGTTGATTTGCCCATAGGCAAAAACACTGTGGGATCAAAGTGGGTGTACAAGATCAAGTTCAAAGCAGATGGGGCAGTAGAGAGATTTAAGGCAAGATTAGTTGCCAAAGGCTACAGTCAAAAGGAAGGGTTGGACTATCATGATACCTTTTCTCCTGTGGCAAAGATGGTTACAGTAAGATCCATCATACCATTAGCAGCATCAAAGAACTGGGACTTATTTCAAATGGATGTCTATAATGCATTTTTGCAAGGAGACCTTTGTGAAGAGGTGTTCATGGAGATGCCATAAGGTTTTAGAAGTCAGGGGGAGAAGAAGGTGTGCAGGCTACGCAAGTCCTTGTATGGGCTCAAGCAGGCATCTAGGCAATGAAACATCAAATTGACTGAAGCCTTGATAAGTGCAGGATTCACTCAGAGCAATCATGACTACTCTCTATTCACCATGAAAAAGGATGAGGATGTGGTGATCATTCTAGTTTATGTGGATGATCTACTTACCACAGGGAGTAGTAAAGAGCTTGTGAACAATGCAAAGAGTGTACTGCATGACAGGTTCAAAGTCAAAGACCTGGGGGAGCTCAAATATTTCTTAGGCATAGAGATCTTAAGATCTCAACAGGGCATTTTATTGAATCAACGAAAATATGTACTTGAGTTGATTTCAGAAATGGGACTCAGTGGAGCAAAGCCTTATGCAACACCACTGGAAACAAACCAAAAATTGACTACAATGGAATATGACAAAGCAGTAGGTGCAACAGATGATCAGCCACTGAAGGATGTTTGTGCTTATCAAAGATTGCTAGGGAAACTACTGTATGTAACCATCACCAGGCCTGATATCAGCTACACAGTGCAGACACTTAGTCAATTCATGCAAGAGCCTAAACAATCACATTGGGAAGCTGCGATAAGGGTTGTGAAGTATCTCAAAAGTGCACCTGGTTTAGGGGTGTTTATGAAGGCAGAACCAACACAGCATCTTACTTGTTGGTGTGACTCTGACTGGGCTGCTTGTCCTAACACTAGGAGATCTGTGACTGGCTATGTTGTCAAGTTTGGTGAATCTTTGGTGTCTTGGAAGTCGAAGAAGCAGCAGACTGTCTCAAGAAGCTCTGCAGAGGCAGAATATCGAAGCATGGCTTCTGCTGTGGCTGAGGTAACATGGTTACTTGGGTTGTTTCAAGAATTAGGAGTTACTATTACCCAACCTGTCGTGGTTCACAGTGATAGCAAGGCGGCTATACAGATTGCTGCAAATGCAATCTTTCACGAGCGCACGAAGCACATCGAAATTGATTGTCACTTTATTCGAGATAAGATCAAGCAAGGGACTATCCGCACTGCCTTCATTGGTACCAAAGATCAACTAGCGGACTTGCTGACAAAGGGGCTAAGCAAAGTGCAACACCTTCATTTAATGGGCAAGCTAGGAGTGCTCAATATTTTACACCCTCCAGCTTGAGGGGGAGTATTGATATGCCCATATATGTGCAGTGTCTTACGTGGCTTTGTATTCAATTAGTTAGTATTGGTAGTTAGTTGTTAGTGCTAATGTTATTCCAGCTGTAGCTTAGGTGTCATTAGTTAGTTAGTGGAGAGGTTAAGTGAATTTTATTGTATATACAGGTGTAAACACATTCAGTTAATACACTTCTACATTTTCTCTAACTCTAATCTTCTCTCTTAGCTTTCCTGCTCTAACCGCCTCCATTGAAGAAGTCGTGAGCTTCATCAATTGAGCTAACATTTGAACAATCTCACAATGTTAATCACAATTAATAGCATATGCATGAACTACCACCATATTATCAACATATCTTATGCATGTGATCATAATATATTTCAAACTATTGCAAAGAGAAAAAAGTCAATATCACACCAAGAAATACAATATTTAAATAAAGTTTAATATTTCAAATTGTTCTTAAATAATTATTTAGACTGTAACTCTAACATAGGCTTTTTAAGATAAGTCATAACACACCTCATTTTGAATATTTTCAGTAGGGGTATTCATAAAAATCCGAAAAATCGAATCAAACCGAAAACCAAACCAAACCGACCAAAAAAATCGATACTTTTTGGTTTGGTTTGGTTTTGATTTTGAATTTTAAAAACTGATCAAATTTGGTTTGGTTTTGGTTTTAATCAGAAAAAAACCAAACCAAACCGACTATAGGAGTAGCTATTTCAAATTTATTATTACAACTATATATACGTATATTGTTAAACAAAGTTTCAAAAAATTTATGGTAAATGTTAATAGTTTGCATTTTTAATATAGTTCTTTACCTTTACATTAGTTTGATTGGTAGTTTTCTTTTCTTTAGTGTAAGAATCCATTTCGTGTGAAAAATAACATATTTTTAATTGAGTCCTTAAATTATTCATCACTTTTTGATTCAATTATCATCAATATATCTTGGTAAATACTAGATTTCTCAAAGGGCAATTGATTTGATAGATGTGGTCGCCGGAATATGTGTTTGGTAGTATATGTCTTATATTTAAGAAAAAACCGACAAATAACCGAAAAAACCGAAAAACCGACATAAACCGAATCGAGAAAAATCGACTTAATTGGTTTGGTTTGGTTCTAAATATTTGAAAAACCGACTTACTTGGTTTGGTTTCTTTTTAGGAAAAAACCGATCCAAACCGAACCATGAACACCCTTAATTTCCAGTGTCTTTTACGTAACACATAGTTGAAGCATAATGCAATATATTTGTAGATTATGCATTTAGTAAAAGACACCAAATTCACAAAAGGGTCTGTCAATTTCCAAATCTATCTATATTATATTAAAAGCACGAAGGCCCTTAGCGAAATGTCGTTCGACTTTTTTACCCCTTTAAAATAGAGTTCGCACTGGGCAAAATAGTCATTTAATTATCTTCCTATATATAGTATTAATCATTCAATTTACTTTCCTAATATTTAGAAATACTCATTTAATTACTTTTCTATTTAGGACCTTGATTTATAAAAGTGAAAAATACATTTCTAAAATTTCTACCATAAATAAATGAGAAAAGTACGTTTTAAGTAGAAGGTAACTAAAATGTCTTCAATTCCTAAAATCTTATGTTAGTTAAAAAATATATATTTCAAGAAGGAATCAAATTATTTTAAAATTCTAACTTTTACCTATACATAAATAAAAAAGGACAATACACTNCAAGTTTGGTGAATCTTTGGTGTCTTGGAAGTCGAAGAAGCAGCAGACTGTCTCAAGAAGCTCTGCAGAGGCAGAATATCGAAGCATGGCTTCTGTTGTGGCTGAGGTAACATGGTTACTTGGGTTGTTTCAGAATTAGGAGTTACTATTACCCAACCTGTCTTGGTTCACAGTGATAGCAAGGCGGCTATACAGATTGCTGCAAATCCAATCTTTCACGAGCGCACGAAGCACATCGAAATTGATTGTCACTTCATTCGAGATAAGATCAAGCAAGGGACTATCTGCACTGCCTTCATTGGTACCAAAGATCAACTAGCAGACTTGCTGACAAAGGGGCTAAGCAAAGTGCAACACCTTCATTTAATGGGCAAGCTAGGAGTGCTCAATATTTTACACCCTCCAGCTTGAGGGGGAGTATTGATATGCCCATATATGTGCAGTGTCTTACGTGGCTTTGTATTCAATTAGTTAGTATTGGTAGTTAGTTGTTAGTGCTAATGTTATTCCAGCTGTAGCTTAGGTGTCATTAGTTAGTTAGTGGAGAGGTTAAGTGAATTCCATTGTATATACAAGTGTAAACACATTCAGTTAATACACTTCTACATTTTCTCTAACTCTAATCTTCTCTCTTAGCTTTCCTGCTCTAACCGCCTCCATTGAAGAAGTCGCGAGCTTCATCAATTGAGCTAACATTTGAACAAAAGGTGTCAACTATTCTCCAAGAGCAACAAATATGAAGTGTTAGCATTATATTAGAGTACCTTTTGATACGTATCTTTATTCTTTTTATCCTCCACGGAGGCAGTTGGATGGATTGTTGTTCTGAACAAAAGCAAAAAGTAGTACCCTAATAAGTTTCAAAGTTTAAGGAAGACAAAACAGTGGGATGAACCTTAGCTTGCACATCCTGCCTACTTGCCTAAAATTACTTTGGAAATTAGCAGAGAACAAGGAGACATATTATACCATGCTTCCCTATAAATAATTGATAAGTAAAGTATGCGAAGACAGAAGAATCGAATGTTAATAAGCATTATGGTATACTCGCAGTCAATCCCATAGGTTTTCAGTATGCAGTCATTAGGGGTCAGCCAACTTCTTATATGTATTCTCCAGAAGATCAAGATGAAAGAATTGCGAACTCTTTAAATTCTGCAGCTTTGAGATTCAGGAAGAGACATTTTCGAAAATGAGATTAACGACGTGTCTAGGCAGTTTTTACTATGAGATTTATTTACTAAGCAAATAACGTAGCGTTTGCAGGGATGTGACTGTTAAGCAAATGGTACGAAGGTTGGCTTGGGATGTTAGTAGGCGTATGTTTTTTTTTTTTTTTATATTTCTTTAATTGGATATTTTGTTTAATAAGGACATTTAAGTAATTTAACATTTTAGTTTAGGGCTTCCCACTTTTATAATAATATTAGTTTTTCGGCACGTGCGTTGCACGTGTATATCTTGTTATGTACTATCATTTTGTAAAATAATATCAATATTATTAAAATAAAGCTTTAAATAAATAATTAGACATGAAAGGATAAAGTTTCAGTTTATGTGAGTTATCAATCTAGATCGTCCTATGGTAACTTGCTTGTCGAGGTTAAGATAATTAGATATCTCTAAATTTATGAGATGAACAACTAAACTTTAATTAGATGCATGTGATTTTTTTTACTTATTTTACTTTAATGTGATAAAAATATATAATAAAGGTGTATCGTACATAATATTTCTTAAATGATATTCGTGATATATGTTCCTTTCATCGGTTTTAGTTGTTCTTTTATGATCAAAACTTTTGTTATTGACATTGATATCCCTCTTGAAAGTGCAATATAAATCGAGACTCTCGTGAATTGCATAAGATTGTTTGTGTAATACCTTTTTAAATTGAGACTACGACATCACAAAAACAAAGGATAAGTTTATCATCTTTCATTTTTCAAGAATTTCAGCGTCAATTCTCCCCATAAATTAACTATCATATGATTATACTTATATCTTAAAATTTAAAACTGCTTAAATACATTAACTTATCCATATAACACGTCAATGATCATTTCTCATGAAAATTAACTAAATAAGTAAATTAAAATATCTTATTATATAATTAATTCAGAATATGTTTGTGGACAATAAATTTGAGTCGAGAAAATAAAATCAAGACCGAAAAATATTGCAACAATCGTAGTATTTGATTTCGAATATTTGAGTGTTACAATCTCTATGAATCCTCTGATTCTTCTTTTCAACAGTAAATAAATTCAAGGGCCTTTGAGCTTGATCTTGAATCTATATTTGCTTCCACGAACGATGATCTTGTTCTTGAGCTTGAGCTTGAGCTTGATTGCTTGAACTTGATCTTGATTCGTTCTTCGTTCTTGAGCTTGAATCTTATTTCTTGAACTTGAACTTGATTGCTTGAAGCTTGAAAATTTACTTATTTAGTTAATTTTCATGAAAAATAAATTCAGAATATGTTTGTGGACAATAAATTTGAGTCGAGAAAATAAAATCAAGACCGAAAAATATTGCAACAATCGTAGTATTTGATTTCGAATATTTGAGTGTTACAATCTCTATGAATCCTCTGATTCTTCTTTTCAACAGTAAATAAATTCAAGGGCCTTTGAGCTTGATCTTGAATCTATATTTGCTTCCACGAACGATGATCTTGTTCGTGAGCTTGAGCTTGAGCTTGATTGCTTGAACTTGATCTTGATTCGTTCTTCGTTCTTGAGCTTGAATCTTATTTCTTGAACTTGAACTTGATTGCTTGAAGCTTGAAACTTGTAGAGAAATTTGCGGTGTTTGATCCACGAGCTCTCTCTTGCTTCTTGTTATAACTTCTGGTCCCTTTTCCGAGTTATGAAGACCCCTATTTATAGTTGTGGAAGGGAGGAGTTGTGATAAGAACAAACTTTTTCCGACCAATCAAATTGAGGTGTGACATGGCCGCATTTGATTGGCCAGAACATGTCACTTGCACACGTGGCACGATTTCATTGGCCTTTTAGTGTGACTTGGCATGCCTTGTCATTTTGACACGTGGCATGGTCCTATTGGCTCTTCCACTTGACTTGGCGCGTCATTTTGACACGTGGCACCAAACTAGGCCTCTAGGAGGATGTCATCTTGGGTTTAACGAAGTGGGCTTATCACTTTAGCCCAATTAAATGGGCTAGCCCAATGGATTAAGACTTATTTAGTTAATCCATATGTGTTGGACTTATATAATTAATTCAATTATATTAGCCCATAATATTTATTTGGACCAATATATCTTGAATTTTAAAATATAATCCAAATTCTTTTGTGGATTTAATTTTAGTAAAATTTGTATTCCTACAAATGCCCCCTACTTCAAGATTTGTCGAGATATTAACTTTGTTAATTTCGAAGTCTAGACTTGAAGTATCCTTAACTTAATACACTGCTAAAGTTGAGAGCATATGCTAACAGATTCTAAGCTTCAATTACTTAAAGCTTGCACTAGTCCTATATGTTTGGATAAAGGAAGCCACGTAAATTGANGTTGTAGTTAATTGACAGGATCCTCAATTAGCTGTGCCTATTTAGTGTGCATAACTTGGAAAAGAGTGCATATTTAGGGTATTGTTGAACAACACCACTCCTAGATTATTAGAGGAATCTATAATTGCGAGTTTAAAGGCGGGATTAGGGATAACGAAGCCTTGGGTGTAATCTAAAGTGAATCGTGCTAAATAAAGTAAGCTAGTGTATCTCGGGAGAGTGCAATAGTAAATTACTGTGATTACTCGGGAGAGATTTACGGTAAGATTAGCGTTCATGATTGATAGTGATGTGTTGGTAAATTTGTATGAGCATAAACAGAAGGGATTCCATCAATAGGGGAAATCATTGCCTTAGCTTTTTATCATAATTGTTTACAACCTTATTAGTTTAGTTTACAGCTATTTAGTTACTTGCAAGCGTAGTTGTTAAAGAATATTCAACTGAGATTTGAATATTTGGGAAGCTGGTTCTGAAAGTGGGTCTGAAGATAGTGGTTGATAGGTTAACTCTCTGTGGATTCGACCCTGGGCGTAATACTCGGGTTATATTTGCAACGTCCGCAGAGTCCTTTTTATAAGGCATAGTTGGGCGTGATCAAATTTTGGCGCCGTTGCCGGGGAGTTAACGGAATTATCAATTGCCATTGACAGAAATACAAAGATTCTTATTGTGGGCCATGGGAGTTGAAGAAGTTGAGCATGGCCGAAATGGAGAGTTCAAGCTCATGTTGGAATGTTTACTTGAAGGAGGAAACAAAGAACAAAGTGCCTTGGAGGAGCTTTTGGAAAATAGTCTCCGAAATGACTTGGCACTTGAAAGGTGTCACTCACAAATGGGAGAAATGCTTGAAGCTTTAGAGGTCCAAAAAGCCTCGGAAGTTAATGAGAGCCAAAAACTCTCCTTAGATGTGGAAGCCGAAAATCTTTCCTTGGCACTTGATCAAAACCAAGAAGAATCCAATTTAGAGGAAGAAAGTGAGCGTTACTTTGAGGATTCAAGAATTGAACATCCGCCAACCGACTCCATGAGTGTTAATGATGCCGAGAAAAAAATAGGATTAGAATCAACCGGTGTAAATAAAAATTTGGTTGAGATTGACTCTAACCCGGGGGAAAAAGAGGATGTCAAAATCCGAGAAAAATTACAAAAGGAAGGTTTGAAGTCGCATTTCAAGCATTTTTCAACATTCGACTTGTGTGGTGATATGGGAATTGATCTACACGACTCAATGAGGGAATTTAAGGAGGAAAGGCAACAACCATTCATCTTACAATTTGAGGGAACAAAGAGGCAAAATGACATTCCTCACATGAAAGCCAAGAAGTGCAAAATGAAGTACTTAAAGCTTGGCTCGACCATCAACGTACCACCCCCGATCGCTCGAGGTCACAAGCTTGATTCCAAGCTAGGTGCCCATTTCATATCATCCAAGTGGCAAGAAAAGTGTGTCAATTTTTTTTTCTTCTTCTTCTAGGAGCATGGAAAGCAAAGGTAGTGGAAGGATGCAGCAGCAAACCAAATGGTTGGAACTAAGTGTGAGGTACCCGCACGAAGGACCAAGCTTGGGAGAAGCCTGAGTACCCCATGAGCTGCTAGTGCTTCAGCCTTTGGCCTACCAGGGAGTTTCTTTTACCCTCTTATTTTTGATATGACATGAGGACATGCCATAATTTTAAGTGTGGGGTGGGAGACTTGCTCTGGTAGTGTATTGTAGTGTATAAGACATTGAGGGTCATATGTTGTAATATTAGATTGATGTTGTTGTGTATAATTGACTGTACTCATATTAGAAGTAACTGACTTGGCCCAACGACGGACACTTGTCGACAGGTCTCTTGAGGGTCATAGTCGAATCTAAAAAAAAAACAAAATGAAGAGGACTCTTCCTGAGGACGGACCACTTGGACAGTACTCATGAGGGAAGTAGTCCATGTAGTTAATTTTTTTTTTTTTTAGGTAGTGTAGTAATTCTCCCTTGATTTTTCTTTTGACCACGGTTCTTTTCCAAGGGCTTTTCTTGAACCGGGTTAGGTAGATTTTTCTTTTTGTAGTTTTAGGATTAGATAGGTGAAGGTCAGAATGTAACCCCAAATGTGCACACTTGCAAAGAAAAGAACTTGAGAATAAAACGA